>NW_027438681.1:0-50000 GCF_000715075.1 Nicotiana tabacum | reverse complement strand
CGGAATTCTAGTTTTTTGGACGTAAAATGCAAAAAATGAAGACCGATCATGGTGGGGTGGTGACTATGGTTCCTTAGGTCGTATTTGATGGCCCAGAAAAATATTAGGCGACCGGGGTCCGAGGTTCCCGGGACCACTTGGAAGGCGTGGGCAGTAGCACACAAAAATATGGGAATCGAGCGGAATTCTAGGTTTTTGGCCAAAAAATGCAAGAAATGAGGAACGATCATGGCGGGGCGGTGAATATGGTTCCTTAGGTCGTATTTGAAGGCCCGGAAAAATTGTAGGCGATCCGAGTCCTTGAGGCCCAACCCACTCGGAAGGCGTGGACAATAGTAGACGAAAATATGGGAATCACGCGGAATTCTAGTTTTTTGGCAGAAAAACGCAAAAAATGAGGAACGATCATGGCGGGGTGGTTACTATTGTTCCTTGGGTCTTGTTTTATGGCCCGAAAACATTTTAGGCGATCGGGGTCCGGTGGTCCCGGGACCACTTGGAAGGCGTGTGCTATAACACACGAAAAAATGGGAATCGGGAAGAATTCTAGTTTTTTGGCCGAAAAATGCAAAAAATGAGGAACGATCATGGCGGAACGGTGACTATGGTTCCTTAGGTCGTATTTGATGGCCCGGAAAAAGTTTAGGCGATCCGAGTCCGGGATACCCGGCCCACTCGGAAGGCGTGGGCTATAAGCACACGAAAATAAGGGAATCGGGCGGAATTCTAGTTTTTTGGCCGAAAAACACAAATTATGAGTAACGATCATGGCGGGGCGGTGACTATGGTTTCTTAGGTCGTATTTGATGGTCCGGAAAAATTTTAGGCGATCGGGGTCCGGGATTCCCTACCCATTGGGAAGGTGTGGGCAATTATAGCACATGAAAATATGGGAATCGTACGGAATTCTAGTTTTTTAGCTGAAAAATGCAAACAATGAGGAACGATCATGGCGGGGAGGTGAATATGGTTCCTTAGGTCTTATTTGATGGCCCGAATAAAATTTAGATGATCCGAGTCCGGGGGGCCTAGCCCACTCGGAAGGTGTGGGCTATAGCACACGGAAATATGGGAATCGGGCGGAATTCTAGTTTTTTTGCCAGAAATCGCAATAAGTGAGGAACGATCATGGCGGGGCAGTTCCTATGGTTCCTTAGGTCGTATTTGATGGCCCGGAAAATTTTTAGGCGATCGGGGTCCGGGGATCCCGGGACCACTTGGAAAGCATGGGCTATAGCACACAAAAATATGGGAACCGGGCGGAATTCTAGTTTTTTGGCCAAAAAATGCGAAAAATGAGGAACGATCATGGCGAGGTGGTGACTATGGTTCCTTAGGTCCTATTTTATGGCCCAAAAAAACTTTAGGCGAAACGAGTACGGGGGGCTCGGCCCACTCGGAAGGCGTGGGCAATAGCACACAATAATATGGTAATCGGGCGGAATTCTAGTGTTTTGGCCGAAAACTGCATAAAATGAGGAACAATTATGGCGGGGCGATGACTATGGTTCCTTAGGTCGTATTTGATGGCTGGAAAATTTTTAGGCGATCGGGGTCCGGGGTTCCCGGGACCACTCGGAAGGCGTGGGCTATAGCAAATGAAAATATGGAATCGCGCGGAATTCTAGGTTTTTTGCCAAAAAATACAAAAACATAGGAACGATCATGGCGGGGCGGTGACTATGGTTCCTTAGGTCGTATTTGATGGTCCGGAAAAACTTTAGGCGATAGGGGTCCGGGGGTATGGGACCACTCGGAAGACGTGGGCTATAGCACACGAAAATATGGGAATCGCGCGGAATTCTAGTTTTTTGGCCGAAAAACGCAAAAAATGAGGAACGATGATGGAAGGGAGGTGACTATGGTTCCTTAAATCATATTTTATTGCCAGTAAAAATATTAGGCGATCGGGGTTCGGGGTTCCCGGGACCACTTGGAAGGTGTGGGTTATAACACACGAAAATATGCGAATCGGGCGGAATTCAAGTTTTTTGGCCGAAAAATGCGAAAAATGAGGAACGATCATTGCGGGGCGGTGATTATGGTTCCTTAGGTCGTACTTGACAGCCCGAAAATTTTTTAGGCGATCCGAGTCCGGAAGGCCCGGCCCACTCGGAAGACGTGGGCTATTTAGCACACGAAAATATGGGAATCGCGCAGAATTCTAGTTTTTTGGCCAAAAAATACAAAAAATGAGGATAGATCATGGCGGAACAGTGACAATGCTTCCTTAGGTCGTATTTGATGGCCCGGAAAAGGTTTAGGCGATCCGAGTCTGGGAGACCAGGCCCACTCGGAAGGTGTGGGCAATAGCACACGAAAATATGGGAATCGGGCGGAATTCTAGTTTTTTGGCCGAAAAACATAAAATATGAGTAACGATCATGGCGGGGCGGTGACTATGGTTCCTTAGGTCGTATTTGATGGCCCAGAAAAATTTTAGGCGATCCGAGTCTTGTAGGCCCGGCCCACTCGGAAGGCTTGGGCAATAACACACGAAAATATGGGAATCGGGCGGAATTCTTGTTTTTTGGACGTAAAATGCAAAAAATGAGGACCGATCAGGGTGGGGCGGTGACTAGGGTTCCTTAGGTCGTATTTGATGGCCCAGAAAAATATTAGGCGACCGGGGTCCGAGGTTCCCGGGACCACTTGGAAGGCGTGGGCTGTAGCACACAAAAATATGGGAATCGAGCGGAATTCTAGGTTTTTGGCCGAAAAATGCAAAAAATGAGGAACGATCATGGCGGGGCGGTGAATATGGTTCCTTAGGTCGTATTTGACGGCCCGGAAAAATTTTAGGCGATCCGAGTCCTGGAGGCCCGACCCACTCGGAAGGTGTGGGCAATAGTAGACGAAAATATGGGAATCACGCGGAATTCTAGTTTTTTGGCAGAAAAACGCAAAAAATGAGGAACGATCATGGCGGGGTGGTTACTATGGTTCCTTGGGTCTTATTTTATGGCCCAAAAAATTTTTAGGCGATCGGGGTCCGGGGGTCCCGGGACCACTTGGAAGGCGTGTGCTATAACACACGAAAATATGGGAATCGGGCAGAATTCTAGTTTTTTGGCCAAAAAATGCAAAAAATTAGGAACGATCATGGAGGAACGGTGACAATGGTTCCTTAGGTCGTATTTGATGGCCCGAAAAAAGTTTAGGCGATCCGAGTCCGGGAGACCCGGCCCACTCGGAAGGCGTGGGCTATAGCACACGAAAATATGGGAATCGGGCGGAATTCTAGTTTTTTGGCCGAAAAACAAAAAATATGAGTAACGATCATGGCGGGGCGGTGACTATGGTTTCTTAGGTCATATTTGATGGTCCGGAAAAATTTTAGGCGATCGGGGTCCGGGATTCCCTACCCATTGGGAAGGCGTGGGCAATTATAGCACACGAAAATATGGGAATCGTACGGAATTCTAGTTATTTAGCCGAAAAATGCAAACAATAATGAATGATCATTGCGGGGAGGTGAATATGGTTTCTTAGGTCTTATTTGATGGCCCGAATAAAATTTAGATGATCCGAGTCCGGGGGGCCCGACGCACTCGGAAGGTGTGGGCTATAGCACACGAAAATATGGGAATCGGGCGGAATTCAATTTGTTTTGCCGGAAATCGCAATAAGTGAGGAACGATCATGGCGGGGCAGTTCCTATGGTTCCTTAGGTCGTATTTGATGGCCCGGAAAATTTTTAGGCGATCGGGGTCCGGGGATCCCGGCACCACTTGGAACGCGTGGGCTATAGCACACAAAAATATGGGAACCGGGCGGAATTCTAGTTTTTTGGCCGAAAAATGCGAAAAATGAGGAACGATCATGGCGAGGTGGTGACTATGGTTCCTTAGGTCCTATTTTATGGCCCGAAAAAACTTTAGGCGATCCGAGTACGTGGGGCTCGGCCCACTCGGAAGGCGTGGGCAATAGCACACAATATTATGGAAATCGGGCGGAATTCTAGTGTTTTGGCCGAAAACTGCATAAAATGAGGAACGATCATGGCGGGGTGGTGACTATGGTTCCTTAGGTCGTATTTGATGGCTGGTAAATTTTAGGCGATCGGGGTCCGAAGGTCCCGGGACCACTTGGAAGGCGTGTGCTTTAACACACGAAAATATGGGAATTGGGCAGAATTCTAGTTTTTTGGCCAAAAAATGCAAAAAATGAGGAACGATCATGGCGGAACTGTGACAATGGTTCCTTAGGTCGTATTTGATGGCCCGGAAAAAGTTTAGGCGATCCGAGTCCGGGAGACCCGGCCCACTCGGAAGGCGTGGGCTATAGCACACGAAAATATGGGAATCGGGCGGAATTCTAGTTTTTTGGCCGAAAAACACAAAATATGAGTAACGATCATGGCGGGGCGGTGACTATGGTTTCTTAGGTCGTATTTGATGGTCCGGAAAAATTTTAGGCGATCGGGGTCCGGGATTCCCTACCCATTGGGAAGGCGTGGGCAATTATAGCACACGAAAATATGGGAATCGTATGGAATTCTAGTTATTTAGCCGAAAAATGCAAACAATGAGGAACGATCATGGCGGGGAGGTGAATATGGTTCCTTAGGTCTTATTTGATGGCCCGAATAAAATTTAGATGATCCGAGTCCGGGGGCCCGACCCACTCGGAAGGTGTGGGCTATAGCACACGAAAATATGGGAATCGGGCGGAATTCTAGTTTTTTTGCCGGAAATCGCAATAAGTGAGGAACGATCATGGCGGGGCAGTTCCTATGGTTCCTTAGGTCGTATTTGATGGCCCGGAAAAGTTTTAGGCGATCTGGGTCTGGGGATCCCGGGACCACTTGGAAAGCGTGGGCTATAGCACACAAAAATATGGGAACCGGGCGGAATTCTTGTTTTTTGGCCGAAAATGCAAAAAATGAGGAACGATCATGGCGAGGTGGTGACTATGGTTCCTTAGGTCCTATTTTATGGCCCAAAAAAACTTTAGGCGATCCGAGTACGTGGGGCTCGGCCCACTCGGAAGGCGTGGGCAATAGCACACAATAATATGGTAATCGGGCGGAATTCTAGTGTTTTGGCCGAAAACTGCATAAAATGAGGAACGATCATGGCGGGGCGGTGACTATGGTTCCTTAGGTCGTATTTGATGGCTGGTAAATTTTTAGCCGATCGGGGTCCTGGGGTCCCGGGACCACTTGGAAGGCGTGTGCTATAACACACGAAAATATGGGAATCGGGCAGAATTCTAGTTTTTTGGCCAAAAAATGCAAAAAATGAGGAACGATCATGGCGGAACGGTGACAATGGTTCCTTAGGTCGTATTTGATGGCCCGGAAAAAGTTTAGGCGATCCGAGTCGGGGAGACCCGGCCCACTCGGAAGGCGTGGGCTATAGCACACGAAAATATGGGAATCGGGCATAATTCTAGTTTTTTGGCCGAAAAATACAAAATATGAGTAACGATCATGGCGGGGCGGTGACTATGGTTTCTTAGGTCGTATTGGATGGTCCGGAAAAATTTTAGGCGATCGGGGTCCGGGATTCCCTACCCTTTAGGAAGGCGTGGGCAATTATAGCACACGAAAATATGGGAATCTTACGGAATTCTAGTTATTTAGTCGAAAAATGCCAACAATGAGGAACGATCATGGCGGGGAGGTGAATATGGTTCCTTAGGTCTTATTTGATGGCCCGAATAAAATTTAGATGATCCGAGTCCGGGGGCCCGACCCACTCGGAAGGTGTGGGCTATAGCACACGAAAATATGGGAATCGGGCGGAATTCTAGTTTTTTTGCCGAAAATCGCAATAAGTGAGGAACGATCATGGCGGGGCAGTTCCTATGGTTTCTTAGGTTATATTTGATGGCCCGAAAAATTTTTAGGCGATAGGGGTCCGGGGATCCCGGGACCACTTGGAAAGCGTGGGCTACAGCACACAAAAATGTGGGAACCGGGCGGAATTCTAGTGTTTTGGCCGAAAATGCAAAAAATGAGGAACGATCATGGCGAGGTGGTGACTATAGTTCCTTAGGTCCTATTTTATGGCCCGAAAAAACTTTAGGCGATCCAAGTACGGGGGGCTCGGCCCACTCGGAAGGAGTAGGCAATAGCACACAATAATATGGTAATCGGGCGAAATTCTAGTGTTTTGGCTGAAAACTGCATAAAACGAGGAACGATCATGGCGGGGCGGTGACTATAGTTCCTTAGATCCTATTCTATGGCCCGAAAAAACTTTAGGCGATCCGAGTACGGGGGGCTCGGCCCACTCGGAAGGCGTGGGCAATAGCACACAATAATATAGTAATTGGGGCGAAATTCTAGTGTTTTGGCCGAAAACTGCATAAAATGAGGAACGATCATAGCGGGGCGGTGACTATGGTTCCTTAGGTCGTATTTGATGGCTGGAAAAATTTTAGGCGATCGGGGTCCGGGGTTCCCGGGACCACTCGGAAGGCGTGGGCTATAGCAAATGAAAATATGGAATCCCGCGGAATTCTAGGTTTTTTGCCAAAAAATACAAAAACATAGCAACGATCATGGCGGGGCGGTGACTATGGTTCCTTAGGTCGTATTTGATGGCCCGAAAAATTTTTAGGCGATCCGAGTCTGGTAGGCCCGGCCCACTCGGAAGGCTTGGGCAATAACACACGAAAATATGGGAATCGGGCAGAATTCTAGTTTTTTGGACGTAAAATGCAAAATATGAAGACCGATCATGGTGGGGCGGTGACTATGGTTCCTTAGGTCATATTTGATGGCCCAGAAAAATATTAGGCGACCGGGGTCCAAGGTTCCCGGGACCACTTGGAAGGCGTGGGCTGTAGCACACAAAAATATGGAAATCGAGCGGAATTCTAGGTTTTTGGCCGAAAAATGCAAAAAATGAGGAATGATCATGGCGGGGCGGTGAATATGGTTCCTTAGGTCGTATTTGATGGCCCGTAAAATTTTTAGGCGATCCGAGTCCTGGAGGCCCGACCCACTCGGAAGGTGTGGACAATAGTAGACGAAAATATGGGAATCACGTGAAATTTTAGTTTTTTGGCAGAAAAACGCAAAAAATGAGGAACGATCATGCCGGGGTGGTTACTATGGTTTCTTGGGTCTTATTTTATGGCCTGAAAAAATTTTAGGCGATCGGGGTCCGGGGGTTCCGGGACCACTTGGAAGGCGTGTGCTATAACACACGAAAATATGGGAATCGGGCGGAATTCTAGTTTTTTTGCCGGAAATCGCAATAAGTGAGGAACGATCATGGCGGGGCAGTTCCTATGGTTCCTTAGGTCGTATTTGATGGCCCGGAAAATTTTTAGGCGATCTGGGTCCGGGGATCCCGGGACCACTTGGAAAGCGTGGGCTATAGCACACAAACATATGAGTACCGGGCGGAATTCTAGTTTTTTGGCCAAAAAATGCGAAAAATGAGGAATGATCATGGCGAGGTGGTGACTATGGTTCCTTAGGGCTTATTTTATGGCCCGAAAAAACTATAGGTGATCCGAGTACGTGGGGCTCGGCCCACTCGGAAGGCGTGGGCTATAGCACACAATAATATGGTAATCGGGCGGAATTCTAGTGTTTTGGCCGAAAACTGCATAAAATGAGGAACGATAATGGCGGGGCGGTGACTATGGTTCCTTAGGTCGTATTTGATGGCTGGTAAATTTTTAGGCGATCAGGGTCCGGGGGTCCCGGGACCACTTGGAAGGCGTGTGCTATAACACACGAAAATATGGGAATCGGGCAGAATTCTAGTTTTTTGGCAAAAAAATGCAAAAAATGAGGAACGATCATGGCGGAACGGTGAAAATGGTTCCTTAGGTCGTATTTGATGGCCCGGAAAAAGTTTAGGCGATCCGAGTCCGGGAGACCCGGCCCACTCGGAAGGCGTGGGCTATAGCACACGAAAATATGGGAATCGGGCGGAATTCTAGTTTTTTGGCCGAAAAACACAAAATATGAGTAACGATCATGGCGGGGCGGTGACTATGGTTTCTTAGATCGTATTTGATGGTCCGGAAAATTTTTTGGCGATCGGGGTCCGGGATTCCCTACCCTTTGGGAAGGCGTGGGCAATTATAGCACACAAAAATATGGGAATCGTACGGAATTCTAGTTATTTAGCCGAAAATTGCCAACAATGAGGAACAATCATGGCGGGGAGGTGAATATGGTTCCTTAGGTCTTATTTGATGGCCCGAATAAAATTTAGATGATCCGAGTCCGGGGGCCCGACCCACTCGGAAGGTGTGGGCTATAGCACACGAAAATATGGGAATCGGGCGGAATTCTAGTTTTTTTGCCGGAAATCGCAATAAGTGAGGAACGATCATGGCGGGGCAGTTCCAATGGTTCCTTAGGTCGTATTTGATGGCCCGGAAAATTTTTAGGCGATCGGGGTCCGGGGATCCCGGGACCACTTGGAAAGCGTGGGCTATAGCACACAAAAATATGGGAACCGGGCGGAATTCTAGTTTTTTGGCCGAAAAATGCGAAAAATGAGGAACGATCATGGCGAGGTGGTGACTATGGTTCCTTAGGTCCTATCTTATGGCCCGAAAAAACTTTAGGCGATCCGAGTACGGGGGGCTCGGCCCACTCGGAAGGCGTGGGCAATAGCACACAATAATATGGTAATCGGGCGGAATTCTAGTGTTTTGGCCAAAAACTGCATAAAACGAGGAACGATCATGGCGGGGCGGTGACTATGGTTCCTTAGGTCCTATTTTATGGCCCGAAAAAACTTTAGGCGATCCGAGTATGGGGGGCTCGGCCCACTCGGAAGGCGTGGGCAACAGCACACAATAATATAGTAATTGGGGCGAAATTCTAGTGTTTTGGCCGAAAAATGCATAAAATGAGGAACGATCATTGCGGGGCGGTGACTATGGTTCCTTAGGTCATATTTGATGGCTGGAAAACTTTTAGGCGATCGGGGTCCGGGGTTCCCGGGACCACTCGGAAGGTGTGGGCTATAGCAAATGAAAATATGGAATCGCGCGGAATTCTAGGTTTTTTGCCAAAAAATACAAAAATATAGGAACGATCATGGCGGGGCGGTGTATATGGTTCCTTAGGTCGTATTTGATGGTCCGGAAAAACTTTAGGCGATAGGGGTCCGGGGGTCTGGGACCACTCGGAAGACGTGGGCTATAGCACACAAAAATTTGGGAATCGCGCGGAATCGTACGGAATTCTAGTTTTTAGCCGAAAAATGCAAACAATGAGGAACAATCATGGCGGGGAGGTGAATATGGTTCCTTAGGTCTTATTTGATGGCCCGAATAAAATTTAGATGATCCGAGCCCGGGGGGCCCGGCCCACTCGGAAGATCGGGGCTATAGCACACGAAAATATGGGAATCGGGCGGAATTCTAGTTTTTTTGCCGGAAATCGCAATAATTGAGGAACGAACATGGCGGGGCAGTTCCTATGGTTCCTTAGGTCGTATTTGATGGCCCGAAAAAATTTTAGGCGATCGGGGTCCGGGGATCCT
Source organism: Nicotiana tabacum (assembly GCF_000715075.1). Taxonomy (NCBI): domain Eukaryota; kingdom Viridiplantae; phylum Streptophyta; class Magnoliopsida; order Solanales; family Solanaceae; genus Nicotiana; species Nicotiana tabacum. Next base: position 40,530 of record NW_027438681.1, on the reverse strand, counting down.
GGGACCACTTGGAAAGCGTGGGCTATAGCACACAAAAATATGGGAACCGGGCGGAATTCTAGTTTCTTGGTCGAAAAATGCGAAAAATGAGGAACGATCCTGGCGAGGTTGTGACTATGGTTCCTTAGGTCCTATTTTATGGCCCGAAAAAACTTTAGGCGATCCGAGTACGGGGGGCTCGGCCCACTCGGAAGGCGTGGGCAATAGCACACAATAATATGGTAATCGGGCGGAATTCTAGTGTTTTGGCCGAAAACTGCATAAAATGAGGAACGATCATGGCGGGGCAGTGACTATGGTTCCTTAGGTCATATTTGATGGCTGGAAATTTTTTAGGCGATCGGGGTCAGGGGTTCCCGGGACCACTCGGAAGGCGTGGGCTATAGCAAATGAAAATATGGAATCGCGCGGAATTCTAGGTTTTTTGCCAAAAAATACAAAAATATAGGAACGATCATGGCGGGGCGGTGACTATGGTTCCTTAGGTCGTATTTGATGGTCCAGAAAAACTTTAGGCGATAGGGGTCCGGGGGTCTGGGACCACTCGGAAGACGTGGGCTATAGCACACAAAAATTTGGGAATCGCGCGGAATTCTAGTTTTTTGGTCGAAAAACGCAAAAAATGAGGAACGATGATGGTAGGGAGGTGACTATGGTTCGTTAAATCATATTTTATGGCCCGTAAAAATATTAGGTGATCGGGGTCCGGGGTTCCCGGGACCACTTGGAAGGCGTGGGCTATAACACACGAAAATATGGGAATCACGCGAAATTCTAGTTTTTTGGCCGAAAAATGAAAAAATGGGGAACGATCATGGCGGGGCGGTTATTATGGTTCCTTGGGTCGTATTTGATGGCCCGGAAAAATTTTAGGCGATCGGGGTCCGGGGGTACCGGGACCAATTGGAAGGCATGAGCTATAGCACACGAAAATATGGGAATCGGGCGGAATTCTAGTTTTTTGGCCGAAAAATGCAAAATATTAGCAACGATCATGGCGGGGCGGTGACTATGGTTCCTTAGGTCGTATTTGATGGCCCGAAAAATTTTTAGGCGATCCGAGTCTGGTAGGCCCGGCCCACTCGGAAGGCTTGTGCAATAACACACGAAAATATGGGAATCGGGCGGAATTCTAGTTTTTTGGACGTAAAATGCAAAAAATGAAGACCGATCATGGTGGGGCGGTGACTATGGTTCCTTAGGTCGTATTTGATGGCCCAGAAAAATATTAGGCGACCGGGGTCCGAGGTTCCAAGGACCACTTGGAAGGCGTGGGCTGTAGCACACAAAAATATGGGAATCGAGCGGAATTCTAGGATTTTGGCCGAAAAATGCAAAAAATGAGGAACGATCATGGCGGGGCGGTGAATATGGTTCCTTAGGTCGTATTTGAAGGCCTGGAAAAAATTTAGGCGATCCGAGTCCTGGAGGCCCGACCCACTCGGAAGGCGTGGACAATAGTAGACGAAAATATGGGAATCACGCGGAATTCTAGTTTTTTGGCAGAAAAACGCAAAAAATGAGGAACGATCATGGCGGGGTGGTTACTATGGTTCCTTGGGTCTTATTTTATGGCCCGAAAATTTTTTATCCGATCGGGGTCCGGGGGTCCCGGGACCACTTGGAAGGCGTGTGCTATAACACACGAAAATATGGGAATTGGGCAGAATTCTAGTTTTTTGGCCGAAAAATGCAAAAAATGAGGAACGATCATGGAGGAACGGTGACTATGGTTCCTTAGGTCGTATTTGATGGCCTGGAAAAAGTTTAGGCGATCCGAGTCCGGGATACCCGGCCCACTCGGAAGGCGTGGGCTATAGCACACGAAAATATGGGAATCAGGCAGAATTCTAGTTTTTTGGCCGAAAAACACAAAATATGAGTAACGATCATGGCGGGGCGGTGACTATGGTTTCTTAGGTCGTATTTGATGGTCCGGAAAAATTTTAGGCGATCGGGGTTCGGGATTCCCTACCCATTGGGAAGGCGTGGGCAATTATAGCACACGAAAATATGGGAATCGTACGGAATTCTAGTTTTTAGCCATAAAATGCAAACAATGAGGAACGATCATGGCGGGGAGGTGAATATGGTTCCTTAGATCTTATTTGATGGCCCGAATAAAATTTAGATGATCCGAGTCCGGGGGGCCCGGCCCACTTGGAAGGTGTGGGATATAGCACACGGAAATATGGGAATCGGGCGGAATTCTAGTTTTTTTGCCGGAAATCGCAATAAGTGAGGAACGATCATGGCGGGGCAGTTCCTATGGTTCCTTAGGTCGTATTTGATTGCCCAGAAAAATTTTAGGCGATAGGGATCCCGGGACCACTTGGAAAGCGTGGGCTATAGCACACAAAAATATGGGAACCGGGCGGAATTCTAGTTTTTTGGCCGAAAAATGCCAAAAATGAGGAACGATCATGGCGAGGTGGTGACTATGGTTCCTTAGGTCCTATTTTATGGCCTGAAAAAACTTTAGGCGATCCGAGTACGGGGGGCTCGGCCCACTCGGAAGGCGTGGGCAATAGCACACAATAATATGGTAATCGAGCGGAATTCTAGTATTTTGGCCGAAAACTGCATAAAATGAGGAACGATCATGGCGGGGCGGTGACTATGGTTCCTTAGGTCGTATTTGATGGCTGGAAAAGTGTTAGGCGATCGGGGTCCGGGGTTCCCTGGACCACTCGGAAGGCGTAGGCTATAGCAAATGAAAATATGGAATCGCGCGGAATTCTAGGTTTTTTGCCAAAAAATACAAAAACATAGGAACGATCATGGCGGGGCGGTGACTATGGTTCCTTAGGTCGTATTTGATGGTTCGGAAAAACTTTAGGCGATAGGGGTCCGGGGGTCTGGGACCACTCGGAAGACGTGGGCTATAGCACACGAAAATATGGGAATCGCGCGGAATTGTAGTTTTTTGGACGAAAAACGCAAAAAATGAGGAACGATGATGGTAGGGAGGTGACTATGGTTCCTTAAATCATATTTTATGGCCCGTAAAAATATTAGGCGATCGGGGTCCGGGGTTCCCGGGACCACTTGGAAGGCGTGAGCTATATTTTATGGCCCGGAAAAATTTTAGGCAATCCGAGTCTGGCAATCCGAGCTTGGGGAATAACTCACGAAAATATGGGAATCGGGCGGAATTCTAGTTTTTTGGACGTAAAATGCAAAAAATGAGGACCGATCATGGTGGGGCGGTGACTATGGTTCCTTAGGTCGTATTTGATGGCCCAGAAAAATATTAGGCGACCGGGGTCCGAGGTTCCCGGGACCACTTGGAAGGCGTGGGCTGTAGCACACAAAAATATGGGAATCGAGCGGAATTCTAGGTTTTTGGCCGAAAAATGCAAAAAATGAGGAACGATCATGGCGGGGCAGTGAATATGGTTCCTTAGGTCATATTTGATTGCCCGGAAAAATTTAAGGCGATCCGAGTCCTGGAGGCCCGACTCACTCGGAAGGCGTGTGCAATAGTAGACGAAAATATGGGAATCACGCGGAATTCTAGTTTTTTGGCAGAAAAACGCAAAAAATGAGGAACGATCATGGCGGGGTGGTTACTATGGTTCCTTGGGTCTTATTTTATGGCCCGAAAAATTTTAGGTGATCGAGGTCCGGGGGTCCCGGGACCACTTGGAAAGGCGTGTGCTATAACACACGAAAATATGGGAATCGGGCAGAATTCTAGTTTTTTGGCCGAAAAATGCAAAAAATGAGGAACGATCATGGCGGAATGGTGACTATGGTTCCTTAGGTCATATTTGATGGCCCGGAAAAAGTTTAGGCAATCCGAGTCCGGGAGACCCGGCCCACTCGGAAGGCGTGGGCTATAGCACTCGAAAATATGGGAATCGGGCGGAATTCTAGTTTTTTGGCCGAAAAACACAAAATATGAGTAACGATCATGGCGGGGCGGTGACTATGGTTTCTTAGGTCATATTTGATGGTCCGGAAAAATTTTTGGCGATCGGGGTCCGGGATTCCCGACCCATTGGGAAGGCGTGGGCAATTATAGCACACGAAAATATGGGAATCGTACGGAATTCTAGTTTTTTAGCCGAAAAATGCAAACAATGAGGAACGATCATGGAGGGGAGGTGAATATGGTTCCTTAGGTCTTATTTGATGGCCCGAATAAAATTTAGATGATCCGAGTCCGGGGGTCCCGGCCCACTCGGAAGGTGTGGGCTATAGCACACGAAAATATGGGAATCGGGCGGAATTCTAGTTTTTTTGACGGAAATCGCAATAAGTGAGGAACGATCATGGCGGGGGCAGTTCCTATGGTTCCTTAGGTCGTATTTGATGGCCCGGAAAACTTTTAGGCGATCGGGGTCCGGGGATCCTGGGACCACTTGGAAAGCGTGGGCTATAGCACATAAAACTATGGGAACCGGGCGGAATTCTAGTTTTTTGGTCGAAAAAAGCGAAAACTGAGGAACGATCATGGCGAGGTGGTGACTATGGTTCCTTAGGTCCTATTTTATGGCCTGAAAAAACTTTAGGCGATCCGAGTACGGGGGGCTCGGCCCACTCGGAAGGCGTGGGCAATAGCACACAATAATATGGTAATCGGGCGGAATTCTAGTGTTTTGGCCGAAAACAGCATAAAATGAGGAACGATCATGGCGGGGCGGTGACTATGGTTCCTTCGGTCATATTTGATGGCTGGAAAATTTTTAGGCGATCGGGGTCCGGGGTTACCGGGACCACTCGGAAGGCATGGGTTATAGCGAATGAAAATATGGAATCGCGCGGAATTCTAGGTTTTTTTTCCAAAAAATACAAAAACATAGGAACGATCATGGTGGGGCGGTGACTATGGTTCCTTAGGTTGTATTTGATGGTCCGGAAAAACTTTAGGCGATAGGGGTCCGGGGGTTTGGGACCACTCGGAAGGCGTGGGCTATAGCACACGAAAATATGGGAATCGCGCGGAATTCTAGTTTTTTGGCCGAAATATGCAAACAATGAGGAACGATCACGGCAGAGCGGTGACTATGGTTCCTTAAATCATATTTTATGGCCCGTAAAAATATTAGGCGATCGGGGTCCGGGGTTCCCGGGACCACTTGGAAGGCGTGGGCTATAACACACGAAAATATGGGAATCGGGCGGAATTCTAGTTTTTTGGCCGAAAAATGCAAAAAATGAGGAACGATGATGGCAGGGAGGTGACTATGGTTCCTTAAATCATATTTTATGGCCCATAAAAATATTAGGCGATCGGGGTCCGGGGTTCCCGGGACCACTTGGAAGGCGTGGGCTATAACACACGAAAATATGGGAATCGGGCGGAATTCTAGATTTTTGGCCGAAAAATGCGAAAAATGAGGAACGATCATTGCGGGGCGGTGACTATGGTTCCTTAGGTCGTATTTGACGGCTCGAAAAAATTTTAGGCCATCCGAGTCCGGAAGGCCCGGCCCACTCGGAAGACGTGGGCTATTTAGCACACGAAAATATGGGAATCACGCGGAATTCTAGTTTTTTTGTCGAAAAATGCAAAAATGGGGAACGATCATGGCGGGGCGGTTATTATGGTTCCTTGGGTCGTATTTTATGGACCGGAAAACTTTTAGGCGATCGGGGTCCGGGGGTACCGGGACCACTTGGAAGGCGAGAGCTATAACACACGAAAATATGGGAATCGGGCGGAATTCTAGTTTTTTTGGCCGAAAAATGCAAATTATTAGCAACGATCATGGCGGGGCGATGTCTATGGTTCCTTAGGTCGTATTTAATGGCCCAGAAAAATTTTAGGCGATCCGAGTCTGGTAGGCCCGGCCCACTCGGAAGGCTTGGGCAATAACACACGAAAATATGGGAATCGGGCGGAATTCTAGTTTTTTGGAAGTAAAATGCAAAAAATGAGGACCAATCATGGTGGGGCGGTGACTATGGTTCCTTAGGTCGTATTTGATGGCCCAGAAAAATATTAGGCGGCTGGGGTCCGAGGTTCCCGGGACCACTTGGAAGGCGTGGGCAGTAGCACACAAAAATATGGGAATCGAGCGAAATTCTAGGTTTTTGGACGAAAAATGCAAAAAATGAGGAACGATCATGGCGGGGCGGTGATTATGGTTCCTTAGGTCGTATTTGATGGCCCGGAAAAGTTTTAGGCGATCCCAGTCCTGGAGGCCCGACCCACTCGGAAGGCGTGGGCAATAGTAGACGAAAATATGGGAATCACGCGGAATTCTTGTTTTTTGGCAGAAAAACGCAAAAAATGAGGAACGATCATGGCGGGGTGGTTACTATGGTTCCTTGGGTCGTATTTTATGGCCCGAAAAAATTTTAGGCGATCGGGGTCCGGGGGTCCCGGGACCACTTGGAAGGCGTGGGCAGTAGCACACAAAAATCGTGTGCTAAAACACATGAAAATATGGGAATCGGGCAGAATTCTAGTTTTTTGGCCGAAAAACACAAAATATGAGTAACGATCATGGCGAGGCGGTGACTATGGTTTCTTAGGTCGTATTTGAAGGTCCGAAAAATTTTTAGGCAATCGGGGTACGGGATTCCCTACCCATTGGGAAGGCGTGGGCAATTATAGCACACGAAAATATGGGAATCGTGCGGAATTCTAGTTTTTTAGCCGAAAAATGCAAACAATGAGGAACGATCATGGCGGGGAGGTGAATATGGTTCCTTAGGTCTTATTTGATGGCCCGAATAAAATTTAGATGATCCGAGCCCGGGGGGCCCGGCCCACTCGGAAGATCTGGGCTATAGCACACGAAAATATGGGAATCGGGCGGAATTCTAGTTTTTTTGCCGGAAATCGCAATAAGTGAGGAACGATCATGGCGGGGCAGTTCCTATGGTTCCTTAGGTCGAATTTGATGGCCCGGAAAAATTGTAGGCGATCGGGGTCCAGGGATCCCGGGACCACTTGGAAAGCGTGGGCTATAGCATACAAAAATATGGGAACCGAGCGGAATTCTAGTTTTTTCGCCGAAAAATGCAAAAACTGAGGAAGGATCATGGCGAGGTGGTGACTATGGTTCCTTAGGTCCTATTTTATGGCCCGAAAAAACTTTAGGCGATCCGAGTACGGGGGGCTCGGCCCACTCGGAAGGCTTGGGCAATAACACACGAAAATATGGGAATCATGCGGAATTCTAGTTTTTTGGACGTAAAATGCAAAACATGAGGACCGATCATGGTGGGGCTGTGACTATGGTTCCTTAGGTCGTATTTAATGGCCCGGAAAAATTTTAGGCGATCCGAGTCTGGTAGGCCCGGCCCACTCGGAAGGCTTGGGCAATAACACACGAAAATATGGGAATCGGGCGGAATTCTAGTTTTTTGGACGGTAAATGCAAAAAATGAGGACCGATCATGGTGGGGCGGTGACTATGGTTCCTTAGGTCATATTTGATGGTCCGGAAAAACTTTAGACGATAGGGGTCCGGGGGTCTGGGACCACTCGGAAGGCGTGGGCTATAGCACACGAAAATATGGGAATCGCGCGGAATTCTAGTTTTTTGGCCGAAAAACGCAAAAAAATGAGGAACGATCATGGCAGGGCGGTGACTATGGTTCCTTAAATCATATTTTATGGCCCGTAAAAATATTAGGCGATCGGGGTCCGGGGTTCCCGGGACCACTTGGAAGGCGTGGGCTATAACACACGAAAATATGGGAATCGGGCGGAATTCTGGTTATTTGGCCGAAAAATGCAAAAAATAAAGAACGATCATGGCTGGGCAGTGACTATGGTTCCTTAGGTCGTATTTGACGTCCCGAAAAATTTTTAGGCGATCCGAGTCTGGTAGGCCCGGCCCACTCGGAAGACTTGGGCAATAACACACGAAAATATAAGAATCGGGCGGAATTCTAGTTTTGTGGACGTAAAATGCAAAAAATGAGGACCGATCATGGTGGGGCGGTGACTATGGTTCCTTAGGTCGTATTTGATGGCCAAGAAAAATATTAGGCGACCGAGATCCGGGGTTCCCGGGACCACTTGGAAGGCGTGTGCTATATAACACACGAAAATATGGGAATCAGGCAGAAATCTAGTTTTTTGGCCGAAAAATGCAAAAAATGAGGAACGATCATGGCGGAACGGTGACTATGGTTCCTTAGGTCGTATTTGATGGCCCGGAAAAAGTTTAGGCGATCCTAGTCCGGGAGACCCGGCCCACTCGGAAGGCGTGGGCTATAGCACACGAAAATATGAGAATCGGGCGGAATTCTAGTTTTTTGGCCGAAAAACACAAAATATGAGTAATGATCATGGCGGGGCGGTGACTATGGATTCTTAGGTCATATTTGATAGTCCGGAAAAATTATAGGCGATCGGGGTCCGGGATTCCCTACCCATTGGGAAGGCGTGGGCAATTATAGCACATGAAAATATGGGAATCGTACGGAATTCTAGTTTTTTAGCCAAAAAATGCAAACAATGAGGAACAATCATGGCGGGGAGGTGAATATGGTTCCTTAGGTCTTATTTGATGGCCCGAATAAAATTTAGATGATCCGAGTCCGGGGGGGCCGGCCCACTCGGATGGTGTGGGCTATAGCACACGAAAATATGGGAATCGGGCGGAATTCTAGTTTTTTTGCCGGAAATCGCAATAAGTGAGGAACGAACATGGCGGGGCAGTTCCTATGGTTCCTTAGGTCGTATTTGATGGCCCGAAAAAATTTTAGGCGATCGGGGTCCGGGGATCCTAGGACCACTTGGAAAGCGTGGGCTATAGCACACAAAAATATGGGAACCGGGCGGAATTCTAGTTTTTTGGCCGAAAAATGCGAAAAATGAGGAACGATCATGGCGAGGTGGTGACTATGGTTCCTTAGGTCCTATTTTATGGCCCGAAAAAACTTTAGGCGATCCGAGTACGGGGGGCTCGGCCCACTCGGAAGGCTTGGGCAATAACACACGAAAATATGGTAATCAGGCGGAATTCTAGTGTTTTGGCCGAAAACTGCATAAAATGAGGAACAATCATGGCGGGGCGGTGACTATGGTTCCTTAGGTCGTATTTGATGGCTGGAAATTTTTTAGGCGATCGGGGTCAGGGGTTCCCGGGACCACTCGGAAGGCGTGGGCTATAGCAAATGAAAATATGGAATCGCGCGGAATTCTAGGTTTTTTGCCAAAAAGTACAAAAACATAGGAACGATCATGGCGGGGCGGTGACTATGGTTCCTTAGGTCGTATTTGATGGTCCGGAAAAACTTTAGGCGATAGGGGTCCGGGGGTCTGGGACCACTCGGAAGGCGTGGGCTATAGCACACAAAAATATGGGAATCGAGCGGAATTCTAGGTTTTTGGCCGAAAAATGCAAAAAATGAGGAACGATCATGGCGGGGCGGTGAATATGGTTTCTTAGGTCGTATTTGATGGCCCGGAAAAATTTTAGGTGATCCGAGTCCTGGAGGCCCGACCCACTCGGAAGGCATGGGCAATAGTAGACGAAAATATGGGAATCACGCGAAATTCTAGTTTTTTGGCAGAAAAACGCAAAGAATGAGGAACGATCATGGCGGGGTGGTTACTATGGTTCCTTGGGTCGTATTTTAAGGCCCGAAATTTGTTTAGGCGATCGGGGTCCCGGGGTCCCGGGACCACTTGGAAGGCGTGTGCTATATAACACACGAAAATATGGGAATCGGGCAGAATTCTAGTTTTTTGGCCGAAAAGTGCAAAAAATGAGGAACGATCATGGCGGAACGGTGACTATGGTTCCTTAGGTCATATTTGATGGCCCAGAAAAAGTTTAGGCGAATCGAGTCCGGAAGACCCGGCCCACTCGGAAGGCGTGGGCTATAGCACACGAAAATATGAGAATCGGGCGGAATTCTAGTTTTTTGGCCGAAAAACACAAAATATGAGTAATGATCATGGCGGGGCGGTGACTATGGTTTCTTAGGTCGTATTTGATGGTCCGCAAAAATTTTAGGCGATCGGGGTCCGGGATTCCCTACCCATTGGGAAGGCGTGGGCAATTATAGCACACGAAAATATGGGAATCGTACGGAATTCTAGTTTTTTAGCCGAAAAATGCAAACAATGAGGAACAATCATGGCGGGGAGGTGAATATGGTTCCTTAGGTCTTATTTGATGGCCCGAATAAAATTTAGATGATCCGAGTCCGGGGGGCTCGGCCCACTCGGATGGTGTGGGCTATAGCACACGAAAATATGGGAATCAGGCGGAATTCTAGTTTTTTTGCCGGAAATCGCAATAAGTGAGGAACGAACATGGCGGGGCAGTTCCTATGGTTCCTTAGGTCGTATTTGATGGCCCGAAAAAATTTTAGGCGATCAGGGTCCGGGGATCCTGGGACCACTTGGAAAGCGTGGGCTATAGCACACAAAAATATGGGAACCGGGCGGAATTCTAGTTTCTTGGCCGAAAAATGCGAAAAATGAGGAACGATCATGGCGAGGTGGTGACTATGGTTCCTTAGGTCCTATTTTATGGCCCGAAAAAACTTTAGGCGATCCGAGTACGGGGGGCTCGGCCCACTCGGAAGGCGTGGGCAATAGCACACAATAATATGGTAATCGGGCGGAATTCTAGTGTTTTGGCCGAAAACTGCATAAAATGAGGAACGAGCATGGCGGGGCAGTGACTATGGTTCCTTAGGTCATATTTGATGGCTGGAAATTTTTTAGGCGATCGGGGTCAGGGGTTCCCGGGACCACTCGGAAGGCGTGGGCTATAGCAAATGAAAATATGGAATCGCGCGGAATTCTAGGTTTTTTGCCAAAAAATACAAAAACATAGGAACGATCATGGCGGGGCGGTGACTATGGTTCCTTAGGTCGTATTTGATGGTCCGGAAAAACTTTAGGCGATAGGGGTCCGGGGGTCTGGGACCACTCGGAAGGCGTGGGCTATATAGCACACGAAAATATGGGAATCACGCGGAATTCTAGTTTTTTGGAAACGCAAAAAATGATGAACGATCATGGCAGGGCGGTGACTATGGTTCCTTAAATCATATTTTATGGCCCGTAAAAATATTAGGCGATCGGGGTCCGGGGTTCCCGGGACCACTTGGAAGGCGTGGGCTATAACACACGAAAATATGGGAATCGGGCGGAATTCTTATTTTTTGGCCGAAAAATGCAAAAAATGAGGAACGATCATTGCGGGGTGGTGACTATGGTTCCTTAGGTTGTATTTGACGGCCCGAAAAAATTTTAGGCGATCCGAGTCCAGAAGGCCCGGCCCACTCGGAAGACGTGGGCTATTTAGCACACGAAAACATGGGAATCACGCGAAATTCTAGTTTTTTGGCCGAAAAATGCAAAAATGGGGAACGATCATGGCGGGGCGGTTATTATGGTTCCTTGGGTCATATTTGATGGCCCGGAAAAATTTTAGGCGATCCGAGTCCTGGAGGCCCGACCCACTCAGAAGGCGTGGGCAATAGTAGACGAAAATATGGGAATCACGCGGAATTCTAGTTTTTTGGCAGAAAAACGCAAAAATTGTGGAACGATCATGGCGGGGTGGTTACTATGGTTCCTTGGGTCGTATTTTATGGCCCGAAAAATATTTAGGCGATCGGGGTCCGGGGGTCCCGGGACCACTTGGAAGGCGTGTGCTATAGCACACGAAAATATGGGAATCGGGTGGAATTCTAGTATTTTGGCCGAAAAATGCAAAAAATGAGGACCGATCATGGTAGGGCGGTGACTATGGTTCCTTAGGTCATATTTGATGGCCCAGAAAAATATTAGGTGACCGGGGTCCGAGGTTCCCGGGACCACTTGGAAGGCGTGGGCTGTAGCACACAACAAAAAAAATATGGGAATCGAGCGGAATTCTAGGTTTTTGGCCGAAAAATTCAAAAAATGAGGAATGATCATGGCGGGGCGGTGACTATGTTCCTTATGTCGTATTTGATGGCTGGAAAAATTTTAGGCGATCGGGGTCCGGGGTTCCCGGGACCACTCGGAAGGCGTGGGCTATATAGCAAATTAAAATATGGAATCGCGCGGAATTCTAGGTTTTTTGCCAAAAAATACAAAAACATAGGAACGATCATGGCGGGGCGGTGAATTTGGTTCCTTAGGTTGTATTTGATGGCCCGGAAAAATTTTAGGCGATCCGAGTCCTGGAGGCCCGACCTACTCGGAAGGCGTGGGCAATAGTAGACGAAAATATGGGAATCACGCGGAATTCTAGTTTTTTTGCAGAAAAATGCAAAAAATGAGGAACGATCATGGCGGGGTGGTTACTATGGTTCCTTGGGTCTTATGTTATGGCCCGAAAATTTTTTATCCGATCGGGGTCCGGGGGTCCCGGGACCACTTGGAAGGCGTGTGCTATAACACACGAAAATATGGGAATCGGGCAGAATTCTAGTTATTTGGCCGAAAAATGCAAAAAATGAGGAACGATCATGGCGGAACGGTGACTATGGTTCCTTAGGTCGTATTTGATGGCCCGAAAAAAGTTTAAGCGATCCGAGTCCGGGAGATCCGGCCCACTCGGAAGGTGTGGGCTATAGCACACGAAAATATGGGAATCGGGCGGAATTCTAGTTTTTTGGCCGAAAAATACAAAATATGAGTAACGATCATGGCGGGGCGGTGACTATGGTTTCTTAGGTCGTATTTGATGGTCCGGAAAAATTTTAGGCGATCGGGGTCCGGGATTCCCTACCCATTGGGAAGGCGTGGGCAATTATAGCACACGAAAATATGGGAATCGTACGAAATTCTAGTTTTTTAGCCGAAAAATGCAAAAAATGGGGAACGATCATGGCGGGGAGGTGAATATGGTTCCTTAGGTCTTATTTGATGGCCCGAATAAAATTTAGTTGATCCGAGTCCGGGGGCCCGGCCCACTCGGAAGGTGTGGGCTATAGCACACGAAAATATGGGAATCGGGCGGAATTCTAGTTTTTTTGCCGGAAATCGCAATAAGTGAGGAACGATCATAGCGGGGCAGTTCCTTAGGTCGTATTTGATGGCCCGGAAAAATTTTAGGCGATCGGGGTCCGGGGATCCCGGGACCACTTGGAAAGCACGGGCTATAGCACACAAAAATATGGGAACCGAGCGGAATTCTAGTTTTTTGGCCGAAAAATGCGAAAAATGAGGAACGATCATGGCGAGGTGGTGACTATGGTTCCTTAGGTCCTATTTTATGGCCCGAAAAAACTTTAGGCGATCCGAGTACGGGGGGCTCGGCCCACTCGGAAGGCGTGGGCAATAGCACACAATAATATGGTAATCGGGCGAAATTCTAGTGTTTTGGCCGAAATCTGCATAAAATGAGGAACGATCATGGCGGGGCGGTGACTATGGTTCCTTAGGTCGTATTTTATGGCTGGAAAATTTTAGGCGATCGGGGTCTGGGGTTCCCGGGACCACTCGGAAGGCGTGGGCTATAGCAAATGAAAATATGGAATCGCGCGGAATTCTAGGTTTTTTGCCAAAAAATACAAAAACATAGGAACGATCATGGCGGGGTGGTGACTATGGTTCCTTAGGTCGTATTTGATGGTCCGGAAAAACTTTAGGCGATAGGGGTCCGGGGGTCTGGGACCACTCGGAAGGCGTGGGCTATAGCACACGAAAATATGGGAATCGCGCGGAATTCTAGTTTTTTGGCTGAAAAACGCAAAAAATGAGGAACGATCATGGCAGGGCGGTGACTATGGTTCCTTAAATCATATTTTATGGCCCGTAAAAATATTAGGCGATCTGGGTCCCGGGTTCCCGGGACCACTTGGAAGGCGTGGGCTATAACACACGAAAATATGGGAATCGGGCGAAATTCTAGTTTTTTGGCCGAAAAATGCAAAAAATGATGAACGATCATTGCGGGGCGGTGACTATGGTTCCTTAGGTCGTATTTGACAGCCCGAAAAAATTTTAGGCGATCCGAGTCCGAAAGGCCCGGCCCACTCGGAAGACGTGGGCTATTTAGCACACGAAAATATGGGAATCACGCGGAATTCTAGTTTTTTGGCCGAAAAACGCAAAAATGGGGAACGATCATGGCGGGGCGGTTAATATGGTTCCTTGGATCATATTTGATAGCCCGGAAAAATTTAGGCGATCGGGGTCCGGGGGTACCGGGACCACTTGGAAGGCGTGAGCTATAGCACACGAAAATATGGGAATCGGGCGGAATTCTAGTTTTTTGGCCGAAAAAATGCAAAAAATGAGGAACGATCATTGCGGGGCGGTGACTATGGTTCCTTCGGTCGTATTTGACAGCCCGAAAAATTTTTAGGCGATCCGAGTCTGGTAGGCCCGGCCCACTCGGAAGGCTTGGGCAATAACACAGGAAAATATGGGAATCTGCCGGAATTCTAGTTTTTTGGACGTAAAATGCAAAAAATGAGGACCGATCATGGTAGGGCGGTGACTATGGTTCCTTAGGTCATATTTGATGGCCCAGAAAAATATTAGGCGACCGGGGTCCGAGGTTCCCTGGACCACTTGGAAGGCGTGGGCTGTAGCACATAAAAATATGGGAATCGAGCGGAATTCTAGGTTTTTGGCCGAAAAATTCAAAAAATGAGGAACGATCATGGCGGGGCGGTGAATATGGTTCCTTAGGTCGTATTTGATGGCCCGGAAAAAATTTTAGGCGATCCGAGTCCTGGAGGCCCGACCTACTCGGAAGGGGTGGGCAATAGTAGACGAAAATATGGGAATCACGCGGAATTCTAGTTTTTTGGCAGAAAAACGCAAAAAATGAGGAGCGATCATGGCGGGGTGGTTACTATGGTTCCTTGGGTCGTATTTTATGGCCCGAAAAAATTTTAGGCGATCGGGGTCCGGGGGTCCCGGGACCACTTGGAAGGCGTGTGATATAACACACGAAAATATGGGAATCGAGCGGAATTCTAGGTTTTTGGCCGAAAAATGCAAAAAATGAGGAACGATCATGGCGGGGCGGTGAATATGGTTCCTTAGGTCGTATTTGATGGCCCGGAAAAATTTTAGGCGATCCGAGTCCTGGAGGCCCGACCCACTCGGAAGGCGTGGGCAATAGTAGACGAAAATATGGGAATCACGCGGAATTCTAGTTTTTTGGCAGAAAAACGCAAAAAATGAGGAACGATCATGGCGGGGTGGTTACTATGGTTCCTTGGGTTGTATTTTATGGCCCGAAAAATTTTTAGGCGATCGGGATCCGGGGGTCCCGGGACCACTTGGATCGTTCCTCATTTTTTGCATTTTTTGGCCAAAAACCTAGAATTCCGCTCGATTCCCATATTTTTGTGTGCTACAGCCCACGCCTTCCAAGTGGTCCCGGGAACCTCGGACCCTGGTCGCCTAATATTTTTTTGGGCCATCAAATACGACCTAAGGAACCATAGTCACCGCCCCACCATGATCGATCCTCATGTTTTGCATTTTACGTCCAAAAAACTAGAATTCCGCCCGATTCCCATATTTTCGTGTGTTATTGCCTAAGCCTTCCGAGTGGGCCGGGCCTACCAGACTCGGATCGCCTAAAAAAATTTTGGGCCATCAAATACGACCTAAGGAACCATAGTCACCGCCCCGCCATGATCGTTGCTAATATTTTGCATTTTTCGGCCAAAAAACTAGAATTCCGCCTGATTCCCATATTTTTGTGTGCTATAGCTCACGGCTTCCAAGTGGTCCCGGTACCCCCGGACCCCGATCGCCTAAAATTTTTCCGGGCCATCAAATAAGACCCAAGGAACCATAATAACCGCCCCGCCATGATCGTTCCCCATTTTTGCATTTTTCGACCAAAAAACTAGAATTCCGCGTGATTCCCATATTTTCGTGTGCTGTTGCCCACGTCTTCCGAGTGGGCCAGGCCTTCCGGACTCGGATCGCCTAAAAATTTTTCGGGCCGTCAAATACGACCTTAGGAACCATAGTCACCGCCCTGCAATGATCGTTCCTCATTTTTTGCATTTTTCGGCCAAAAAACTAGAATTCCGCCTGATTCCTATATTTTCGTGTGTTATAACCCACGCCTTCCAAGTGGTCCCGAGAACCCCGGACCCCGATCACCTAATATTTTTACGGGCCATAAAGTATGATTTAAGGAACCATAGTCACCGCCCTGCCATGATCGTTCCTCATTTTATGCATTTTTCGGCCAAAAAACTAGAATTCCGGAAAAATTTTAGGCGATCAGGGTCCGAGGTGCCCGGGCCCACTAGGAAGCACACCAAAATATGGGAATCGGGCGGAATTCTAGTTTTTTGGCCGTAAAACACAAACAAATGAGGAATGGTCATGGCAAGGCGGTGACTATGGTTCTTTAGGTCATATTTGATGGCCCGAAAATTTTTTAGGTGCTTCAAGTCCGGGCGGCCCGGACCCACTCGGAAGGCATGGACTATAGCACACGAAAATATGAGAATGGGGCGGAATTCTAGTTTCTTGGCAATAAAATGCAAAAAAAGGAACGTTCATGGCGGGGCGGTGACTATGGTTCCTTAGGTCGTATTTGATGGCCCGAAAAAATTTAAGGTAATCGGGGTCAGGGAGGGCCGGGCCCACACGGAAGGCGTGTGCTATAACACACGAAAATATGGGAATCGGGCGGTATTCTACATATTCTTGGCCATAATAAGCAAATAAATAAGGAACGGTCATGACGAGGTGGTGACTATGGTTCTTTAGGTCGTATTTGATGTCCCAAAAAAATTTAAGCGATCCGAGTCCGGGGGGCCGGCCCACTCGGAAGGCGTGGGCTATAGCACACGAAAATATGGAAATCGGGCGGAATTTTAGTTTTTTGGCCGTAAAACGCAAAAAATGAGGAACGATCATGGCAGAGCTATAACAATGGTTCCTTAGATCGTATTTCATGGCCCAGAAAATTTTTAGGCGATCGGGGTCCGGGGGCACTCGCCCACTCGAAAGGTGTGGGCATAGCACACGAAAATATGGGAATCGGGCAGAATTCTAATTTTTTGGCCGGAAAACGCCAAGAAAACGAGAAACGGTCATCGCGGGGCGGTGACTATTGTTCCTTAGGTCGTATTTGATGGCCCATAAAAATTGTAGGCGATCCGGTTCTGCGGGGCCCGTGCCCACTCGGAAGGCGTGGGCTTATCACACGAAAATATGGGAATCGAGGACAATTCTAGTTTTTTGGCCGTAAAATGCAAAACAACACGGAACGGTCATGGCAGGGCAGTGGCTATGGTTCAATAGGTCGTATTTGATGGCCCATAAAAATTTAAGGCTATTCGGGTTCGGGCCCACTCCGAAGTCGTGTGCTATAGCACACGAAAATATGGGAATCGAGCGGAATTCTAGTTTATTGGCCGTAAAACGCAAAAAAATGAGGAACAGTCATAGCGGGGCAGTGACTATTGTTCCTAAGGTCGTATTTGATGGCCCGTAAAATTTAAGGCGATCCGGGTCTGGAGGGGCCCGACCCACTCGAAAGGCGGCACACGAAAAAATTGTAATCGGGCTGAATTTTAGTTTTTTGGCCGTAAATCAAACACAAATGAGGAACGGTCATGTTTGGGCGGTGACTATGGTTCCTTAGGTCGAATTTGATGGCCCAGATAAATTTTAGGCGATCAGGGTCCGAGGGGCATGTCACCACTCGGAAAGCATGGGCTAGCACAAGAAAATATGGGATTCGGGCGGAATTCTATTGTTTTGGCCGTAAAACGCAAAAAAATGACGAATGGTCATGGCAAGGCGGTGACTATGGTTCTTTAGGTCATATTTGATGGCCGAAATTTTTTTAGGTGCTTCGAGTCCGGGCGGCCCGGACCCACTCGGAAGGCATGGGCTATAGCACACGAAAATATGAGAATGGGGCGGAATTCTAGTTTCTTGGTCGTAAAATGCAAAAAAAGGAACGGTCATGGCGGGGCGGTGACTATGGTTCCTTAGGTCGTATTTTATGTCCCGGAAAAATTGTAGGCGATCTGGTTCCGGGGGGCCTTTGCCCACTCGAAGGCGTGGGCAATAGCACACGAAAATATGGGGATCAGGCGGAATTCTTGTTTTTTGGCCGTATAACGCAAAAAAATGAGGAGAGGTCATGGCGGTATAGTGACTATGGTTCCTTAGGTCGTATTTGATGGCCCGGAAAAATTTTAGGCGTTACGGGTCCAGGGGCCCTGCCCAATGGGAAGGTGTGGGATATATCACACGAAAATATGGGAATCGGGCGGAATTCTAGTTTCCTGGCCGTAAAACGCAAAACAATGAGGAACGGTGATGGCGGGGCGGTGACTATAGTTTCTTAGGTATTATTCGATAGCCCGGAAAAAATTTAGGCGATCGGGGTCCTGGGGGGCCGAACCCACTCGGAAGGCGTGGGCTATAGCACACAAAAATATGGGAATCATGCCGAATTCTAGTTTTTTGGCCGTAAAACTTAAAAAATGAGGAAAGGTCATGTCGGGGCAGTGACTATGGTTCCTTAGGTCGTATTTGATGGCCTGGGAAATTTTTAGGCGATACGGGTCCGGGGGGCCCTGTCCAATGGTAAGGCGTGGGCTATATATCACGAAAATATGGGAATGAGGCGGAATTCTTGTTTTTTGGCTGTAAAATGCAAAACAACCAGGAACGGTCATGGCGAGGTGGTGACTATGGTTCTTTAGATCGTATTTGATGTTCCAAAAAATTTTGAGGCGATCCGAGTCCGGGGAGGAGGGGGGATCGAAAGGCGTGGGATATATCACACGAAAATATGGGAATCGGGTGGAATTCTAGTTTTTTGGCCGTAAAACGCAAAAAAAACCAGGAACGGTCATGGCGAGGTGGTGACTATGGTTCTTTAGATCATATTTGATGGACCGAAATTTTTTTAGGCGATCCGAGTCCAGGGGGCCGGCCCACTCGAAAGGCGTGGGCTATAGCACATGAAAATATGGGAATCAAGCGGAATTCATGTTTTTTGGCCGTAAAATGCAAAAAAAAAAGGAATGATCATGGCGCAGCAGTAACTATGGTTCCTTATATCGTATTTCATGGCCTAGAAAATTTTTAGGTGATCGAGGTCCGGGATCCCGCGGCCACTCGGAAGGCGTGGGCATAGCACACGAAAATATGGGAATCGGGTGGAATTCTAGTTTTTTGGCCGCAAAACGCAAAACAAAATGAGGAACGGTCATGGCGGGGGCGGTGACTATTGTTCCTTAGGTCGTATTTGATGGACCGGAAAAATTGTAGGCGATCCGGTTCCGGGGGGCCCGTGCCCACTCGGACGGCGTGGGCTATAGCACACGAAAATATTAGAATCAGGCGGAATTCTAGGTTTTTGGCAGTATAACGCAAAATAACGAGGAGAGGTCATGGCGGTGCAATGACTATAGTTCCTTAGGTCGTATTTGAAGGCCCGAAAATATTTTAGGCGATACCGGTCCGGGGGCCCTGCCCAATGGGAAGGCGTGGGATATATCACACGAAAATATGGGAATCGGGCGGAATTCTAGTTTCTTGGCCGTAAAATGCAAAACAATGAGGAACGGTCATGGCGGGGCGGTGACTTTAGTTTCTTAGGTATTATTTGTTAGCCCGAAAAACTTTTAGGCGATCGAGGTCCAGGAGGCCCAGACCCACTCGGAAGGCGTGGGCTATAGCACACAAAAATATGGGAATCGTGCCGAATTCTAGTTTTTTGGCCGAAAAATGCAAAAAAAGAGGAGAGGTCGGGGCGGGGTAGTGACTATGGTTCCTTAGGTCATATTTGATGTCCCAGAAAGTTTTTAGGAGATCCAGGTTCGAGGGGCCCTGCCCACTGGGAAGGCGTGGGATATATCACACGAAAATATGGGAATCGCGCGGAATTCTAGTTTTTTTGCCGTAAAACACAATAAAACCAGGAACGGTCATGGCGAGGCGGTGACTATTGTTTTTTGGATCGTATTTGATGAACCGAAAAGGTTTTAGGCGATCCGAGTCCGGGGGGGGGGGGCACTCGAAAGGTGTGGGCTATAGCACACGAAAATATGGGAATCGGGCGGAATTCAAGTTTTTTGGCCGTAAAACGCAAATAAATGAGGAAAGGTCATGGTGGAATGGTGACTATGGTTCCTTATGTCGTATTTCATGGCCCGAACAAATTTAAGGCGATCCGGGTTCGGAGAAGCCCGGCCTACCCGGAAGGCGGCACCCGAAAATATAGAAATCAGGCGGAATTCTATGTTTTTTTGCCAGAAAAAGCAAAAGAACGAGGAACATTCATGGCAGGGCGGTGACTATGGTTCCTTAGGTCGTATTTGATGGTGCAAAAAATTTTTAGGGTATCCGAATCCTGGGGGCCCGTGGCCACTCGGAAGGCGTGGGCTATCGCGCACGAAAATTTGGGAATCGGGCGGAATTCTAGTTTCTTGGCCGTAAAATGCAAAAGAACGAGGAACGGTCATAGCGGGGTAGTGACTATGGTTCATTAGGTCGTGTTTGATGGCCCGGAAAATTTAAGGCGATCCGATTTTGGAGGGGCCCGACCCACTCGCAAGGCGGCACACGAAAATATGGTAATCGGGCTGAATTTTAGTTTTTTGGCTGTAAAACACTAACAAATGAGGAACGGTCATGGTGTGGCGGTGACTATGGTTCCTTAGGTCAAATTTGATGGCCCGGAAAATTTTTAGGCGATCAGGGTCCGAGGGGCCCTTGCCCACTCGGAAAGCTTGGTATAGAACACGAAAATATGGGAATCGGGCGAAATTCTAGTTTTTTGGCCGTAAAACGCAATAAAATGAGGAGAGGTCATGGAGGGGCAGTGAATATTGTTCCTTAGGTCATATTTGATGGCCCAGAAAAATTTTAGGCGATCTGGGTTCGGCGGGCCCTGCCCATTGGGAAGGCGTGGGCTATATCACACGAAAATATGGGAATCGGGCGAAATTCTAGTGTTTTGGCCGTAAAACGCAAAAAAATGAGAAACGGTCATGGAGAGGTGGTGACTATATTTCTTTAGATCGTATTTGATGGTCCGAAAAATTTTTAGGCGATCCGGGTTCGGATGGCCCTGCCCACTGGGAAGGCTTGGGCTATATCACACGAAAATATGGGAATGAGGCGGGATTCTAGTTTTTTGGCCGTAAAATGCAAAATAACAAGGAACGGTCATGGAGAGGCTGTGACTATGGTTCTTTAGGTTGTATTTGATGGCCCGGAAAAATATAAGGCGATCTGTGTCTTGAGGGTCCTGGCCCACTAAGAAGACGGCACACCAAAATATGGTAATCGGGGTGAATTCTAGTGTTTTAGTCGTAAAATGCAAAGAAATGAGGAACGGTCATGGTTCCTTAGGTCGTATTTGATGGCCTAGAAATATTTTAGGTGATTGGGGTTCGGGGCCCCGGGCCCACTCGGAAGACGTGGTCTATAGCACACGAAAATATGGGAATCGGGCGGAATTCTATGTTTTTTTGCCGTAAAACGCAAAAGAATGAGGAACGGTCATGGAAAGGCGGTGACTATGGTTCTTTAGGTCATATTTGATAGCCCGAAAATTTTTTAGGAGATCCGAGTCAGGGCGGCCCGGACCCACTCGGAAGGCATGAGCTATAGCTCACGAAAATATGGGAATCGGGCGGAATTCTAGTTTCTTGGCCGTAAAACGCAAACAAACAAGGAAATGTCATGGTGGAACGGTGATTATGGTTCCTTAGGTCGTATTTGATGGCCCGAAAAACTTTAAGGTGATTCGGGTTGGGAGAAGCCCGGCCTACTCGGAAGGCTGCACACGAAAATATGGGAATCGGGCGGAATTCTAGTTTTTTGGCCAGAAAAAGCAAAACAACGAAGAATGGACATGGTGAGGCATTGGCTATGGTTCCTTAGGTTGTATTTGATGGCCCAAAATTTTTTAATTCTAGTCGGGTTCGGCCGACTCGTGCCCACTCAGAAGGCGTGGGCTAGAGCACACGAAAATATGAGAATCGGGCGGAATTCTAGTTTTTTGGCCGTAAAACGCAAAACAAATGAGGAACGGACATGGAGGGGCGGTGAATATGGTTCCTTATGTCGTATTTGATGGCCCAAATTTTTTTTAGGTGATCCAGGTCTGGAGGGGCCCGACCCATTCGGAACGCGGCACACGAAAATATGGTAATCGGGTTGAATTCTAGTTTTTTGGCCGTAAAACGCAAACCAATGAGGTACGGTCATGGCTGGGCTGTGACTACGGTTTCTTATGTCATATTTGATGGCCTGGAAATATTTTAGGCGATCGGGGTCCGGGGGCCTCGGGCCCACTCGGAAGGCGTGGGCTATATTACACAAAAATATGGGAATCGGGCGGAATTCCAATTTTTTGGACGTAAAACGCAAAAAAAAGAGGAGAGGTCGTGGAGGGACTGTGACTATGGTTCCTTAGGTAATATTTGATGGCCCGGAAAAATTTTAGGCGATCCGGGTTCGGGGGGACCTGCCCACTGGGAAGGCGTGGGCTATATCACATGAAAATATGGGAATCGCGCATAATTCTAGTTTTTTTGCCGTAAAACGCAAAACAACCAGGAACGGTCATGGCGAGGCGGTGACTATGCTTCTTTAGATAGTATTTGATTGCCCAAAAAAATTGTAGGCGATCCGAGTCCGGGGGGCCGGCCCACTCGAAAGGCGTGGGCTATAGCACACGAAAATTTGGGAATCAGGCGGAATTCAAATATTTTGGCCGTAAAACGCAAAGAATGAGGACCGATCATGGCGAAGCGGTAAATATGGTTCCTTAGATCGTATTACATGCCCCGGAAAATTGTTAGGCGATCAGGGTCCGGGTGCCCGCGCCCACTCGGAAGACATGAGCATAGCACACGAAAATATGGGAATCGCACGAAATTCCAATTTTTTGGCCGTGAAACGCAAAACAACGAGGAACGGTCATGGCAGGGCGGTGACTATGGTTCCTTATGTCGTATTTGATGGCCCGGAAAATATTTTGGCGATCATGGTCCGGGGGCCCCAGGCTCACTCGGAAGGCGTGGGCTATAGCACACGAAAATATGGGAATCAGGCGGAATTCTAGTTCTTTGGCCGTAAAACGCAATAAAACGAGGAGAGGTCATGGTGGGGCAGTGACTATCGTTCCTTAGGTCATATTTGATGGCCCGAAAAATTTTTTAGGCGATCCGGGTTCGCGGGGCCCAGCCCACTGGGACGGCGTGGGCTATCACACGAAAATATGGGAATCGGGCGGAATTCCAGTTTTTTGGCCGTAAAACGAAAAAAATGAGAAACGGTCATGGCAAGACAGTGACTATGGTTATTTAGATCGTATTTGATGGTCCAAATTTTTTTTAGGTGATCCGGGTTCAGGGGGCCCTACTCACTGGTAAGGCGTGGGCTATATCACATGAAAATATGTGAATCAGGCGGAATTCTAGTTTTTTGGCCGTAAAATGCTAAAATATGAGGAACGGTCATGGCAAGATGGTGAGTATGGTTCTTTAGGTTTTATTTTATGGCCTGGAAATTGTTTTAGGCAATCCGGGTCTTGATGGGCCCGGCCCACTCAGAAGGCGGCACACGAAAATATGGTAATCAGGGTGAATTCTAGTTTTTTGGTCAAAAAACGCAAAACAATGAGGAACAGTCATGGTTCCTTAGGTCATATTTGATGGCCTAGAAGTATTTTAGGCGATCGGGGTCCGGGGGCCCCGGGCCCACTCGGAAGGCGTGGGCTATAGCCCACGAAAATGTGGGAATCGGGCGGAATTCTATGTGTTTTGCCGTAAAACGCAAAAGAATGAGGAACGGTCATGGCAAGGCGGTGACTATGGTTCTTTAGGTCATATTTGATGGCCCAAAAAAATTTTAGGCGATCCAAATCCGGGCGGCCCGGACCCACTCGGAAGCCATGGGCTATAGCACACGAAAATATGGGAATCGGGCGAAATTCTAGTTTTTTGGCCGTACAACGCAAAAAAAGGAGGAAAGGTCATGGTGGAATGGTGACTATGGTTCCTTAGGTCGTATTTGATGGCCCGAAAAAATTTAAGGCGATCCGGGTTCGGAGGGGCCCGGCCTACTCGGAAGGCGGCACACGAAAATATGGGAATCAGGCGGAATTCTAGTTTTTTGGCCAGAAAATGCAAAAGAACTAGGAATGATCATGGCGGGGCAGTGACTATGGTTCCTTAGGTCGTATTTGATCGCGCTGAAAAATTTTAGGGGATCCGGTTCGTGGGGGCCCGTGACCACTCGGAAGGCGTGGGCTATAGCACACGAAAATAGTGGAATCGGGCGAAATCGTAGTTTTTTAGCCGTAAAACGTAAAACAACGAGGAACGGTCATGGAGGGGCGTTGACTGTGGTTCATTATGTCGTATTTGATGTCCCGAAAAAATTTTAGGAGATCATGGTCCGGGGGCCTCGGGCCCACTCGGAAGGAGTGGGCTATAGCACACGAAAATATGGGAATCGGGCAAAATTCTAGTTTTTTGGCCGTAAAACACAAAAAAGAGGAGAAGTCATGGCGGGGCAGTGATTATCGTTCCTTAGGTTATATTTGATGGCCCGAAATTTTTTTAGGCGATCCGAGTACGGGGGGCCCTGCCCACTGGGAAGGAGTGGGCTATATCACACGAAAATATGAGAATCGGGCGGAATTCTAGTGTTTTGGCCGTAAAACACAAAAAAACGAGAAACGGTCATGGCGAGGCGGTGACTATGGTTCTTTAGATCGTATTTGATGGCCAGAAAATATTTTAGGCGATTCGGGTTCGGGGGGCCATGCCCACTAAGAAAGCGTGGGCTATATCACATGAAAATATGGGAATCAGGCGGAATTCTAGTTTTTTGGCCGTAAAACGCAAAAAAATGAGGAACGTTCATGGAAAGACGGTGACTATGGTTCTTTAGGTTGTATGTTATGGCCCGAAAAAATTTAAGGCAATCCGGGACTTGAAGGCCCAGGCCCACTCAGAAGGCGGCACACGAAAATATGGTAATTGGGCTGAATTCTAGTTTTTGGCCGTAAAACGCAAAAACAATGAGGAACGGTCATCGTTCCTTAGGTCGTATGTGATGGCCTAGAAACATTTTAGGCGATCCGGGTTCGGAGGGGCCCAGCCTACTCGGAAGGCGGCACACGAAAATATGGGAATCAAGCAGAATTCTTGTTTTTTGGTCGGAAAAAGAAAAAGAACTATGAACGATCATGGCGGGGCGGTGACTATGGTTCCTTAGGTCGTATTTGATGGCCCGAAAATATTTAAGGCGATCCAGGCCTGGAGGGGCCCGACCCACTCGGAACGCGGCATGACCTTTCCTTGTTTCTTTGCGTTTTATGGCCAAAAAATTAGAATTTTGCCTGATTCCCATATTTTAGTGTTCTATAGCCCACGCCTTCCGAGTGGGACCGGCTACCCCAGTCCCGGATCGCCTTAAAATTTTTCGGGCCATAGAATACGACCTAAGGAACCATAGTCACTGCCCGCCATGATCGTTCCTCATTTTTATGCGTTCTACGGCCAAAAATCTAGAATTCCGCCCGATTCGCATATTTTCGTGTGCTATAGCCGACGCCTTCCGAGTAGGCCCGGACCACCCGGACCTCGATCGCCTAAAATGTTTCCGGGTCATCGAATACAACCTACGGTACCATAGTCATCGCCCCGCCATGACCGTTCCTCATTTTTGTGCGTTTTACGGCCAAAAAACTAGAATTAGGCCTAATTCCCATATTTTCGTGTGCTATAGCCCACGCCTTCCAAGTGGGTAGGGCCCCAAAGAACCCGATCGCCTAAAATTTTTCCGGGCAACCAAATATGACCTAAGGAACCATAGTCACCGCCCTGCCATGACCTTTCCTCATTTTTTGAATTTTACGGCCAAAGAACTAGAATTCCGCGCGATTCCCATATTTTCGTATGCTATAGCCCACGCCTTTCTAGTGGGCAGGGCCCCTCGGACACCGATATCCTAAAATTTTTGCGGGCCACCAAATACAACCTAAGGAACCATAGACACCTCCCCGCCATGACCTTTCCTCATTTTTTGCATTTAAGGCCAAAAAACTAGAATTCCGCCCGATTCCCATATTTTTGTGTGCTACAACCCACGCCTTCCGAGAGGGCCCAGAACCCCTCGGACTCCGATCGCCTAATATTTTTCCGGGCCATCAAATATGACCTAAGGAACCAAAGTCACCGCCCCGCCAAGACCTTTCCTCATTTTGTTTGCGTTATGCAGCCAAAAAATAAGAATTCCGCCTGATTCCCATATTTTAGTGTGCTAATAGCCCACTTCTTCCGAGTGGGCCCGGACCCCGATCGTCAAAAAATTTCCCAACCATCAAATACGACCTAAGGAACCATAGTCACCGCTCCGCCATGACCGTTTCTCGTTTGTTTGCGTTTTACGGCCAAAAAACTAAAATTCCGCCTGATTCTCATATTTTCGTGTGCTATATAGCCCACGCCTTCCGAGTCGGCCCGGGCCCCCGGACCCGGATCACCTTAAAAATTTTCGGGCCATAGAATATGTCCTAAGAAACCATAGTCACTGCCCCGCCATGACCGCTCCTCATTTTTATCCGTTGTACGGCCAAAAATCTAGAATTCCGCTTGATTCCCATATTTTTATGTGCTATAGCCCACGCCTTCCGAGTGGGCCCAGACCACCCGGACCTCGATCGCCTAAAATTTTTACGGGCCATCAAATACGACCTAAGGTACCATACTCATCGCCCCGCCATGACCGTTCCTCGTTTTTGTGCGTTTTACGGCCATAAAACTAGAATTCCGCCCGATTCCCATATTTTCGGGTGTTGTAGCCCACGACTTCCTAGTAGGCAGGGCCCCCCGGATCCCGATCCCCTAAAAGTTTTTCGGGCCACCAAATACGACCTAAGGAACCATAGTCACTGCCCCGCCATGAATTTTCCTCGTTTTTTGCGTTTACAAACAAAAAACAAGAATTCGCTTGATTCCCATATTTTCGTGTGCTATAGCCCATGCATTACGAGAGGGCCTGGACCCCCCGGACCCCGATCGCCTAAAATTTTGCGGGACATCAAATACGACCTAAGGAACCATAGTCACCGCCCTGCCATGACCTTTCCTCATTTGCTTGCGTTATACAGCCAAAAAATAAGAATTCCGCCTGATTCCCATATTTTAGTGTGCTAATAGCCCACGCCTTACGAGTGGGCCCAAACCCCCGGACTCCGATCACATAAATTTTTCTGGGCCACCAAATATGACCTAAGGAACCATAATCATCGCCCCGCCAGGACCGTTCCTCATTTGTTTGTGTTTTACGGCCAAAAAACTAAAATTCTGCCTGATTCACATATTTTCGTGTGCTAGCACATGCCTTCCGAGTGGGCCTAGGCCCTCGGACCCCGATCAAATACGATCTAAGGTACCATAGTCATCGCCCCGCCATGACTGTTCCTTGTTTTTGTGCGTTTTACGGCCAAAAAACAAGACCTTTCCTCGTTTTTTACGCCTTCCTAGTGGGCAGGGCCCCTCGAACCCCGATCACCTAAAAGTTTTCCGAGCTGTCAAATACGACCTAAGGAACCATAGTCACCGCCCCGCCATGACCTTTTCTCATTTTTTGCGTATTACGGCCAAAAAACTAGAATTCCGTCCGATTACCATATTTTCGTGTGCCTCCTTCCGAGTGGGTCGGGCCCCTCCGGACCCGGATAGCCATAAATGTTTTCGGGCCATCAAATACGACCTAAGGAACCATAGTTACCGCCCTGCCATGATCGTTCCTCATTATTTGTGTTTTACGGCCAAAAAACTAGAATTTCGCCCGATTCCCATATTTCCATGTGCTATAGTCCACGCCTTCCGAGGGGGCCCGGGCCCACCGGACCCGGATCGCCTAAAAATTTTTGGAACATCAAATAAGAACTAAGGAACCATAGTCACCGCCCCGCCATGACCTTTCCTCATTATTTGCATTTTTTGGCTAAAATAATTAGAATTCCGCCCGATTACCATATTTTCTTTTGCCTCCTTCCGAAAGGGTCGGGCCCCTCCGGATCCGGATCGCCTTAAATTTTTCTGAGCTATCAAATACGCTCTAAGGAACCATAGTCACCGCCCCGCCATAACCTTTCCTCATTTTTTGCATTTTACGGCCAAAAAACTAGAATTCCGTCCGATTACCATATTTTCGTGTGCCTCCTTCCGAGTGGGCCGGGGCCCCTCCGGACCCGGATAGCCATAAATTTTTTCGGGCCATCAAATACGACCTAAGGAGCCATAATTACCGCCCCGCCTTGATCGTTCCTCGTTATTTGCATTTTACGGCCAAATAATTAGAATTTCTCCCGATTCGCATATTTTCGTGTGCTATAGTCCACGCCTTCCGAGTGGACCTGGGCCTACCGGACCCGGATCGCCTAAATTTTTTTTGAACATCAAATAAGACCTAAGGAACCATAGTCACCGCCCCGCCATGACCTTTCCTCGTTATTTGCATTTTTCAGCCAAAATAATTAGAATTCCGCCCGATTACCATATTTTCGTATGCTATAGTCCACGCCTTCCGAGTGGTCCCAGGCCCTCCGGACCCGGATCGCGTAAAATTTTTCTAGGCCATCAAATACGACCTAAGGAACCATAGTCACCGCCCCGCCATGAACAGTCCTCGTTTATTTGCGTTTTACTGCCAAAAACAACTAGAATTCTGCCCGATTACCATATTTTCTTGTGCCGCCTTCCGAGTGGGTCGGGCCCTTCCAGACTTGGATCGCCTTAAAATTTTCGGGTCATGAAATACGACCTAAGGAACCATAGTCATGGCCCTACCATGACCATTCCTCATTTTTTTGCGTTTTACGACAAAAAAAATAGAATTTCACCTGATTCTCATACTTTTGTGTGCTAGCCCACGCCTTCCGAGTGGGCTCGGGCCCCGGACCCCGATCGCCTAAAATTTTCCGGGCCCTGAAATACGACCTAAGGAACCATAGTTACCGCCCCGCCATGACCATTCCTCGTTTGTTTGCGTTTTACGGCGAAAAAACTATTATTCTGCTCGATTGCCATATTTTCGTGTGCTATAGCCCATGCCTTCCGAGTGGGCCCGGGCCCCCCGAACCCAGATCGCCTCAAATATTTTCGGGCCATAAATTATGACCTAAGGAACCATAGTCACAGCCCCGCCATGACCGTTCTTCGTTTTTTTGCATTTTACGAACAAAAAATGCGAATTCTACCCTTTTCCCATATTTTCTTGTGCTATAGCTCACGCCTTCCCAGTGGACAGGGCCCCCCGGACCCCGATCGCCTAAAATTTATCCGGGCAGCCAAATACGACCTAAGGAACCATAGTCACTGCCCCTCCATGACCTTTCCTCGTTATTTTTGCGTTTTACGGCAAAAAAACTAGAATTCCGCCTAATTCCCATATTTTCGTATGCTATAGCCCATGCCTTCCGAATGGGCCCAGGCCCTCCTGACCCGGATCCCTTAAAATTTTTCAGTCCATCAAATAGGACCTAAGGCACCATATTCATCGCCCCTCCATCATCGTTCCTCATTCGTTTGCGTTATACGGCCGAAAAACTAGAATTTCGACCGATTCCCATATTTTAGTGTGCAATTGCCCACGCCTTCAGAGTAGGCCCGGACCCCCGGATCCCGATCGCCTAAAACTTTTATGGGCCATCAAAGACGACCTAAGGAACCATATTCACCGCCCCACCATGACCATTCCTTGTACGTTTGCGTTTTACAGCAAAATAACTAGAATATCGCCCGATTTTCATATTTTCGTATGCTATAGCCCACGCCTTCCAACTGGGCCCAAGCCCCCTGGACCCCGGTCGCCTAAAATTTTTTCGGGCCATATAATACGACCTAAGGAACCATAGTCGCTGCCCTTCCAGGACTGTTCCTCGTGTTTTTGCATTTTATGGCCAAAAAGTAGAATTCCGCCTGATTCCTATATTTTCATGTGCTATATATCCCACGCCTTCCGACTAGGCCCGACCCCCGGACCCAGATTGCCTAAAAAATATTTGGGCCAACAAATTCAACCTAAGGTACCATAGTTACCCCCTCCGCCATGACCGTTCCTCGTTGTTTTTGCGTTTTACGGCCAAAAAACTAGAATTCTGCCTGATTCCCATATTTTCGTGTGCATTGCCCTCGCCTTCCCAGTGGGCAGGGCCCCCTAACCCGGATCACCTTAAATTTTTTCGGGCCATCCAATACGACCTAAGGAACCATAGTCACCGCCCCGCCATAATGTTTTCTCATTCTTTTGCGTTATACACCAAAAAACTTGAATTCCGTCTGATTCCCATATTTTAGTGTGCAATTACCCACGCCTTCTGAGTGCGCCCGGACCCCCGGAACCCGATCGCCTAAAAATTTTTCGGGCCATCAAATACGACCTAAGGAACCATAGTCACCGCCCCGCCATGACCATTCCTCGTTTGTTTGCGTTTTACAGCCAAATAACTAGAATTCCGCCCAATTTCCATATTTTCGTATGCTATAGCCCATGCCTTCCGAGTGGGCCCAGGCCCTCCTGACCCGGATCGCTTAAAATATTTTCGGGCCATCAAATAGGACCTAAGAAACCATACTCATCGCCCCGCCATAATCTTTCCTCATTCGTTTGCGTTATACGGCCAAAAAACTAGAATTCCGCCCGATTCCCATATTTTAGTGTGCAATTGCCCACGCCTTCAGAGTGCGCCCGGACCCCCGTAACCCAATCGCCTAAAATTTTTACAGGCCATCAAATACTACCTAAGGTACCATAGTCACCGCCCCGCCATGACCATTCCTCGTTTGTTTGAGTTTTACAACCAAATAACTAGAATTCCGCCTGATTTCCATATTTTCATATGCTATAGCCCACGCCTTCTGAGTGGGCCCGGGCCCACCAGAGCCCGATCGCCTAAAAATTTTTCGGGCCATGAAATACGACCTAAGGAACCATAGGTACCGCTCCACCATGACCGTTCCTCAATTTATTTTTTGCATTTTACGACCAAAAAACTAGAATTCCGCGTGATTCCCATATTTTTGTGTGCTATAGACCATGCATTCAGAGTGGTACCGGGTCCCCTGGACCCGGATCGCCTAAAATATTTTCGGGCCATAGAACACAACCTAAGGAACCATAATCACCGACCCACCATGACCGTTCCACTTTTTTTGCATTTTACTGCCAAAAAACCATAATTCCATCCGATTCCCATATTTTCGTGTGCTATAGCCCACGCCTTCCGAGTGGGCCCGACCCCCCAGACCCGGATATCCTAAAAATTTTCCAGGCTATCAAATATGACCTAAGAAACCATAGTCACTGCCCCGCCATGATCGTTCCTCATTTTTTTGCGTTTTACGACCAAAAAACAAGATTTTCGCTCGATTCCCATATTTTCCTATGCTATAGGTCCACGCCTTCCGAGTGCGCCCGGGCCCTCCGGACACGGATCGCTTAAAATTTTTTTGGGCCATCAAATAAGACCTAAGGAACAATAGTCACCGCCCCGCCATGACCTTACGTCGTTATTTTGCATTTTATGGCCAAAAAACTAGAATTCCGCAAGATTCCCATATTTTCGTGTGTTATAGCCAACGCCTTCCGAGTGGGCCTGGTCCCTCAGACCCCGATCACTTAACATTTTTCTGTGCCATCAAAGACGACCTAAGTTTACATAGTCACCGCCCCACCATGACCGTTCCTCGTTTTCTTGCGGTTTACGATCATAAAAGTAGAATTCCGTCTGATTCCTATATTTTGGAGTGCTATAGCCCACGCCTTCCGAATGGTCCCAGCCCCCCAGACCCGGATCGCCTAAAAATTTTCCGGGCCATCAACTACGACCTAAGGAACCATAATCACCACCCCGCCATGATCGTTCCTCATTTTTTGCATTTCATGGCCAAAAAACTAGAATTCCGCCCGATTCTCATATTTTCATGTGCTATAGTCCACGCCTTCCGAGTGGGCTGGGTCCCCTGACTCGGATCGCGTAAAATTTTTATGGGCCATCAAATACGACCTAAAGAACCATAGTAATCGCCCTGCCATGACCGTTCCTCATTGTTTTGCGTTTTACGACCAAAAACTAGAATTCCGCCTAATTCCTATATTTTCGTGTGCTATAGCCCACGCCTTCCGAGCGGGCCCGGGCCCCCAGATCCGGATTGCCTAAAATTTTTCCGAGCCATCAAATAGGACTAAGAAACCATAGTCACCGCCCCACCATGACCGTTCCTCATTTGTTTGCATTTTACGACCAAAAAATGAGAATTCTGCCCGATTCCCATATTTTCGTGTGCTATAGCCCACACATTCTGAGAGGGCACGGGCCTCCCAGATCTCGATCGCCCAAAATTTTTTTGGGCCATCAAATATGACCTAAGGTACCATAGTCACCACCCCGCCATGATCGTTCCTTGTTTATTGCATTTTACGGCCAAAAAACTAGAATTCTGCCTGATTCCCATATTTTCGTGTGCTATAGCCCACGCCATCCTAGTGGGCAGCCCCTCCCCCCCCCCCCCGGACCCGGATCGCCTAACATTTTTCTGGGTCATCAAATACGACCTAAGGAACTATAGTCACCGCTCCTCCATGACCGTTACTCGTTTTATTGCATTTTACAGCCAAAATAATATAATTCCGCCCGATTCCCATATTTTCATGTGCTATAGTCCATGCCTTCCGAGTGGGCCCAGGCTCCCCGGACCTCGATCATCTAAAATATTTTTGGGACATCAAATATGACCTAACATACCATAGTTATCGCCTCGCAATGATCGTTCCTCGCTTTTGTGCATTTTACGGCCAAAACACTAGAATTCTGCCCGATTCCCATATTTTCGTTTGCTATAGCCCATGCCTTCCCAGTGCTCTGGGGCCCCCGGACCCTGATCGCCTAAAATTTTTACGGGCTACGAAATACGACCTAAGGAACCATAGTCACCGCCCTGCCATGACCTTTCCTCGTTTTTTGAGTTTTACGGCAAAAACAACTAGAATTCTGCCCGATTCCCATATTTTTGTGTGCTACAGCCCACACCTTCCGAGAAGGCCCGGAACCCCAGGACCCCGATCGCCTAAAAAATTTTCGGGCCATTAAATACAACCTAAGGAAACATAGTCATCGCCCCTCCATGACCGTTCCTCGTTTTTGTGGGTTTTACGGCAAAAAAACTAGAATTCCGCCCGATTTCCATATTTTCGTGTGCTATAAGCCCACGCCTTCCTAGTGGCCAAGACCCCCCGGACCCCGATCTCCTAAAATTATTCTGGGTCACCAAATACGACCTAAGGAACCATAGTCACTGCCCCTCTATGACCTTTCCTTGTTTTTTTGCATTTACGGCCAAAAAACTAGAATTGCGCCTGATTCCCATATTTTCGTGTGCTACAGCCCACGCCTTCCGAGAGGGCCCGGACCCCGATCGCCTAAAAATTGTTTGGGCCATCAAATACGACCTAAGGAACCATAGCCACCACCCCGCCATGACCTTTCCTCATTTGTTTGCATTATACAGCCAAAAACAAGAATTCCGCCTAATTCCCATATTTTAGTATGCTAAAAGCCCACGCATTCCGAGTGGGCCCGGACCACCGGACCCCGATGGCCTAAAAAATTTTCGTGTCATCAACTACGACCTAAGGAACCATAGTCACTGACCCGCCATGACCGTTCCTCGTATTTTTGCGTTTTACGGCCAAAAGACTAGAATTCCGCCCGATTACCATATTTTCGTTTGATAAAGCCTATGCCTTCCGAGTGTGCCCGGGCCCCCGGACCTCGATCGCCTAAAAATTTTTCGGGCCATGAAATGCAACCTAAGGAACCATAGTTACCGCCACGCCTTGACCGTTCCTCGTTTATTTGCGTTTTACGGCCAAAAAAACTAGAATTCCGCCCGATTCCCATATTTTCGTGTGCTATAGTCCAAGTCTTCCGAGTGGGCCCGGGCCCTCCGGACCCGGATCACCTAAAATTTTTCTGGGCCATCAAATAGGACCTAAGGAACTACAGTCACCGCCCCGCCATGACTGTTCCTCATTTTCTTGCGTTTTACGGCCAAAAAACTAGAATTCCGCCTGATTCCCATATTTTCGTGTGCTATAGTCCAAGCCTTCCGAGTAGGTCGGGCCCCTCCGGACCTGTATCACTTTAAATTTTTCCGGGCCATCAAATATGACCTAAAGAATCATATTCACTGCCCCTCCATGACCGTTATTCATTTGTTTGCGTTTTACGGCCAAAAAACTAGAATTCCGCCCGATTCCCTTATTTTCGTGTGCTATAGCCCACGCCTTCCTAGTGGACCCGGCCCCTCCGGACCCGGATTGCCTAAAACTTTTTCGGGCCATCAAATAGGACCTAAGGAACCATAGTCACTGCCCTGCCATGACCGTTCCACATTGTTTGCGTATTACGGCCAAAAAACTAAACTTTCGCACGATTCACATATTTTTGAGTGCTATAGCCCACGCCTTCTGAGTGGGTCTGGCCCCCTAGACCACGACCGCCTAAAAAATTTCCGAGCAATGAAATACGACCTAAGGAACCATAGTTATCACCATGCCTTGACCATTCCTCGTTTATTTTCGTTTTACGGCCAAAAACTATAATTCCGCCCAATTCCCATATTTTCGTGTGCTATATAGCCCACGCCTTCCGAGTGGTCCCGGGCCCCCGAACCCGGATCGCCTAAAATATTATAGGACAATAGAATACAACCTAAGGAACCATAGTGACCGCCCCATCATGACAGTTCCTCATTGTTTTGCGTTTTACGGCAAAAAAACTTAAATTCCGCCCGATTACCATATTTTCATGTGCTATAGCCCACGCCTTCCGAGTGAGCCCGGCCCCCCAAACCCGGATCGCCTAAAAAACTTTTGGGCCATCAAATACGACCTAATGAACCGTAGTCATCGCCCCGCCATGATTGTTCCTCGTTTTGTTTTGTTTTACAGCCAAAAAACTATAATTCTGCCCGATTAGCATATTTTCGTGTGCCTCATTCTGAGTGGGCCCGGCCCCTCCAGACCCGGATCGCCTTAAATTTTTTTGGGCTATCAAATACTACCTAAGGAAACATAGTCACCACCCCGACATGACCGTTCCTCGCTTGTTTGCGATTTACGGCAAAAAAAACTAGAATTCCGCCCGATTCCCTTATTTTCGTGTGCTATAGCCCACGCCTTCCTAGTGGACAGAGCCCCCTGTACCCCGATCGCCTGAAAATTTTCCAGGGCCACCAAATACAACCTAAGAAACCATAGTCACTGCCTCGCCATGAACATTCCTTGTTTATTTGCGTTTACGGCCAAAAAACTCGAATTCCGCCCGATTCCCATATTTTTGTGTGCTACAGCCCACGCCTTCCTTGTGGGCTGGGCCCCCCGGACTCGGATCGCCTAAAATTTTTTTGGGCCATAAAATACAACCTAAAGAACCATAGTCACCACCTCGCCATGACTGTTCCTCATTTTTTGCATTTTACAGCCAAAAACTAGAATTTCGCCCGAATCTCATATTTTTGTATGCTATAGCCCATGCCTTCCGAGTGGGCTAGGCCCCCTGGACTCGGATAGCCTAAATTTTTTTCGAGCCGTCAAATACAACCTAAATAACTATAGTCACCACCTAGCCATGATCGTTCCTCATTTTGTTGCGTTTTACGGCCAAAAAACTAGAATTCAGCCCGATTACCATATTTTCGTGTGCCACCTTCCGAGTGGGTCGGGCCCCTCTAGACCCGAATCGCATTAAATTTTTTCTGGCCATCAAATATGATCTAAGGAACCATAGTCACCACCCCTCTATGACCTTTCCTTGACTTTTTGCATTTTACGACCAAGAAACTAGAATTTTGCCAGATTCCCTTATTTTCGTGTGCTATATCCCACACCTTCTGAGTGGGCCCGGACCGCCCGGACCCGAATATCCTTAAATTTTTATGGGCCATCAAATACGACCTAAGGAACCATATTTATCACCCTGCCATGACCGTTCCTTGTTGTTTAGCCTTTTACGGCCAAAAAACTAGAATTCCGCCCGATTCCCATATTTTCATGTGCTATAGCCCACGCCTTCTGAGTGGACACGGACCCCCCGGAACCGGATCGCCTACAATTTTTCCGGGACATCAAATACAACCTAAGGAACAATTTTCACCGCCCTGCCATGACCGTTCCTCTTGTTTTGCATATTACGGCCAAAAAACTAGAATTTCGCTCGATTCCCATATTTTCGGGTGCAATAGCCCACGCCTTTCGAGTGGGCCGGCCCCCCGGACTCGTATCGCCTAAAACATTTTTGGGCCATCAAATAAAACCTAAAAACCATAGTTACTGCCTCACCATGACCGTTCCTCGTTTGTTTTGCATTTTACGGCCAAAAAACTAGAATTTCGTCCGATTCTCATATTTTCGTGTGCTATAGCCCACGCCTTGCGAGTGGGCAGGGCCCCCAGGACCCGGATCGCCTAAAATTTTTCCAGGCCACGAAATACGACTTAAGGAACCATAGACACCGCCTCGCCATGACCGTTCCTCATTTTTGCGTTTTACAGCCAAAAAACTAGAATTCCGCCCTATTCCCATATTTTCGTGTGCTACCCATGCCTTCCGAGTGGGCTGGGCAACCCGGACTCGGATCACCTAAAATTTTTTTGGGCCGTCAAATACGACCTAAAGAACCATAGTCACCACCTAACCATGACCGTTCCTCATTGTTTTTGCGTTTTACAGCCAAAAAACTAGAATTCTGCCTTATTCCCATATTTTCGTATGCTATAGCCCACCCCTTCCGAGTGGGCCCGGGCCCCTTGACCCTGATCGCCTAAAATGTTTTTGGGCCATCAAATTAAATCTAAGGAACCAGAGTCATCGCCCCGCCAATGAGCGTTCCTAATTGTTTTGTGTGTTACGGCCAAGAAACTAGAATTCCGCCCGATTCCCATATTTTCGTGTTCTATAGCCCACGTCTTTCGAGTGGGCCCATGCCCCTCGGACCCCTACCGCCTAAAATTTTTCCAGGCCATCAAATACGACCTAAGGAACCATAGTCACTACACCACCATGACCGTCCCTCATATTTTTGCATTTTACGACCAAAAAACTAGAATTCAGTCCGATTACCATATTTTCGTGTGCCGCCTTCCAATTGGATCGGGCCCCTCCAGACCCGGATCGCTTTTAATTTTTCCAAGCTATCAAATACGAGATAAAGAACCATGGTCACCGCCCCGTCATGACCGTTTCTCATTTTTTGCGTTTTATAGCCAAAAAACTAGAATTCCGCCCGATTCTCATATTTTTCGTGTGCTATAGCCCACGCCTTCCGAGTGGGCACGGGCCCCCCGGAACCGGATTGCCTATAATTTTTCCAGTCCATCAAATTCAACCTAAGGAACAATTGTCACCGCCCCGCCATGATCGTTCCTCATGTTTTTGCATTTTCCGACAAAAAACTAAAATTCCGCCTGATTCCCATATTTTCATGTGCTATAGCCCACGCCTTCCGAGTTGGGTGGGCCCCCGGACTCGGATCGCCTAAAAATTTTTCGGGCAGTCAAATACGACCTAATGAACCATAGTCACCACCTCACCATGACCGTTCCTCATTGTTTTTGCGTTTTACAGCCAAAAAACTAAAATTCCGGCTTATTACCATATTTTCGAGTGCTCCCCTTCCGAATGGGCCCGGGCCCCATGACCCCGATCGCCTAAAAAGTTTTCGGGCCATGAAATTAAATCTAAGGAACCATAGTCACCTCCCCGCCATGACCTTTCCTCGTTGTTTTGCATGTTACAGCCAAGAAACTAGAATTTCTCCCGATTCCCATATTTTCGTGTGCTATATCCCACGCCTTCTGAGTGGGCCTGGGCTGCCCGGACCCGAATAGCCTTAAATTTTTATGGGCCGTCAAATACGACCTAAGGAACCATAGCCACCTCCCCGCCATGACCGTTCCTCGTTGTTTTGCCGTTTACGGCCAAAAAACCAGAATTCCGCCCGATTCCCATATTTTCGTGTGCTATAGCCCACGCCTTCCCTGTGGGCTGGATCGCCTAAAAAAGTTTCGGGCCCTCAAATACGACTTAAAGAACCATAGTCACCACTTCGCCATGACCGTTCCTCATTTTTTGCATTTTACACCCAAAAACATAAAATTTCACCCGATTTTCATATTTTTGTATGCTATAGCCCATGCCTTCCGAGTGGGCTAGGCCCCCCGGACTCGGATAGCCTAAATTTTTTTCGAGCCATCAAATACAACCTAAAGAACTATAGTCACCACCTAGCCATGATCGTTCCTCATTTTGTTGCATTTTACGGCCAAAAAACTAGAATTCAGCCCGATTACCATATTTTCGTGTGCCACCTTCCGAGTGGGTCGGGCCCCTCCAGACCCAGATCGCCTTAAATTTTTATTCGGGCCATCATATATGATCTAAGGAACCGTAGTCATCACCCCTCCATGACCTTTCCTCGTCGTTTTGCATTTTACGACCAAGAAACTAGAATTCCGCCAAATTCCCTTATTTTCGTGTGCTATATCCCACACCTTCTGAGTGGGCCCGGACCGCCTGGACCCGAATCGCCTACAATTGTTCCGGGCCATCAAATACAACCTACGGAACAATAGTCACCACCCCGCCATGACCGTTCCTCTTGTTTTGTGTATTACGGTCAAAAACTAGAATTTCGCCCCATTCCCATATTTTCGTGTGCTATAGCCCACGCCTTTCGAGTGGGCTGAGCCCCCAGACTCGGATCACCTAAAAATAATTCGGGCCATCAAATGCAACCTAAAGAGCCATAGTTACTGCCTCACCATGACCGTTCCTCGTTTGTTTTGCGTTTTATAGTAAAAAAACAAAAATTCTGCCCTTTTCCCATATGTTCGTGTGCTATAGCCCATGTCTTTCGAGTGGGTAGCCCCCCCCCCCCCACCGGACCCGGATCGCCTAAAAATTTTAAAGTCCATGAAATATGATCTAAGGAACCATAGTCACTGCCTCACCATGGCCGTTCCTCATTTTTTGCATTTTACAGCCAAAAAACTAGAATTCCGCCCGATTCCCATATTTTCGTGTGCTATAGCCCACGCCTCCGAGTGGGCTGGGCCCCCGGACTCGGATCACCTAAAAAAATTTTGGTCCATCAAATACGACCTAAAGAACCATAGTCACCACCTCGCCATGACCGTTCCTCATTGTTTTTGCATTTTACAGCCAAAAAACTAGAATTCCGGCTTATTCCCATATTTTCGTGTGCTACATCCCACGCCTTCCAAGTGGGCACGGCCCCTGACCCCGATCGCCTAAACTTTTTCCGGGCCATCAAATTCGACCTAAGAAACCATAGTCACTGCCCCGCCATGACCGTTCCTCATTTTTTTGCATGTTACGGCCAAGAAACTAGAATTCCGCCGGATTCCCATATTTCGTGTGTTATAGCCCATGCCTTCCGAGTGGATCATGGCCGACCAGACTCTGATCGCCTAAAATTTTTTTGGTCTATCAAATACGACCTAAAGAACCGTAGTCACGGCCTTGCAATGACCGTTCCTCTTTTTTTGCGTTTTATGGCCAAAAAACTAGAATTCCGCCCGATTCCCATATTTTTGTGTGCTAGCCCACGCCTTTCGAGTGGGCCGGGCCCCCCGGACTCGGATACGACCTAAAGAACCATAGTCACCGCCTCGCCATGACCGTTCCTAATTTGTTTTGCATTTTACGGCCAAAAAACTAGAATTCCGTCTGATTCTCATATTTTCGTGTGCTATAGCCCACCCCTTCCGAGTGGGCCCGGGCAGCCTGATCCCGATCGCCTAAAATGTTTTCGGGACATCAAATTCAATCTAAGGAACCATAGTCACTGCTCCGCCATGAGAGTTCCTCGTTGTTTTGTGTGTTACGGCCAAGAAACTAGAATTCCGCCCGATTCCCATATTTTCGTGTGCTATAGCCCACGCCTTCCGAGTGGGCCCGTGCCCCTCCGACCCGTACCGCCTAAAATTTTTCCAGGCCATCAAATACGACCTAAGGAACCATAGTAACTGCCCCACAATGACCTTTCCTCATGTTTTTTGCGTTTTATGACCAAAAAACTAGAATTCAGCCCGATTACCATATTTTGGTGTGCCGCCTTCCGATTGGGTCGTGCCCCTCCAGACCCGGATTGCCTTTAATTATTCCAGGCCATCAAATATGACCTAAAGAACCATGGTCACCGCCCCATCATGATCGTTTCTCATTTTTTTGCGTTTTTAGCGAAAAAACTAGAATTCCGCACGTTTCTCATATTTTCGTGTGCTATAGCCCACGCCTTCCGAGTGGGCACGGGCCCCCCGGAACCGGATCGCCTATTATTTTTCGGACCATCAAATACGACCTAAGGAACAATAGTCACAGCCCCTCCATGATCGTTCCTCATGTTTTTGCATTTTCCAACAAAAAACTAGAATTCCGCACAATTCCCATATTTTCATGTGCTATAGCCCACGCCTTCCGAGTGGGG
Source organism: Nicotiana tabacum (assembly GCF_000715075.1). NCBI lineage: Eukaryota > Viridiplantae > Streptophyta > Magnoliopsida > Solanales > Solanaceae > Nicotiana > Nicotiana tabacum. The sequence continues at coordinate 109 of NW_027438681.1, read as the reverse complement.
TGGGCCCCCGAACTCGGATCGCCTAAAAAATTTTCGGGCATTCAAATACGACCTAAAGAACCATAGTCACCACCTCACCATGATTGTTCCTCATTGTTTTTGCGTTTTT
>NW_027438680.1:0-50000 GCF_000715075.1 Nicotiana tabacum | reverse complement strand
CATTAGCTGAGTCAAAATCTATTAATGTGGTCAACATCCATCTGACTCATGCCTATTAATGTGAGGACACACGGGTCAGCCGTAGCTCAGCAGGAACCGGAGCCCCAGGTTATGGCCACCACTAGAGGTAGAGGCGGGGACAAGGGCACGGCCAGAGCCCAACCTACAGCATGTGTAGCAGCACTTTCAGCTACTTACGCTCATGCTAGAGCAATATCAGTTGAGCCACATATAGCTTTGGATGGTGAGCAGATTCTAGTTCAGGACGAGCCGGTAAGGCCAACTAGGTTCTAGAGGGGTTTATTGCTACCCTAGTGCTTTAGGATACCTTGATGAGTATGATTAGTTTCATGGAGAGCATAACTCAGGTGGGATTACTCCCTATGGCACCATCTGCTTCTCAAGCTAGGGGTGGAGTTTAGACCCCCACCACCCGCACTCCAAATCAGATAGTTTTGGGGTATCAGACATCGGGAGTACTGCCAGCTGCTGTGGTTCGGCCTATTATTATAGCGCGTCCTGAGGTTAGACCTGTTATGTTAGTGGATGAGCAAAAGAGGATGAACAGGTTTTAGAAGTTACAGCCCCCGCACATTGAGGGTACTCCTTCAGAAGATGACCAGGATTTCTTGAACAGGTGTCATGAGATTCTATGCAATTTAGAATTTGTGGAGTCCAATGGAGTTGATTTCACTACTTTTCAGCTGAGAGATTCAGCCAAGAGATGGTGGAAGAATTACGAGCAGGGTAGGCTAGTAGGGTCACTTCTTCCCTTATGGGTTCAGTTTTCGCATCTCTTGTTGGAGAAGTTCATCCCACCCACCAGAAGAGATGAACTTCGTGGCCAGTTTGAACATTTGGTTTAGGGTAGTATGTTAGTGACTCGGTATGAGATAAGGTTCGTAGAGTTATCACGCTATGCAGCTTTTCTGATTCCTACCGAGCAAGAGTAGGTGTGGAGGTTCATTGAGGGTCTTCACTTTGGTATCAGGATTGGTATGGCGCGTGAGGCTAAGATAGATACCACTTTTCATCAGGTATTATAGATTGCCATGAGGTTGAAGCATATCCATATGCAGGGTAGAGAGGAGCGTGAGGCCAAAAATCCTCGTAGTACTAGAGGATTCATTGGTACCTCATCTGGGGGAATGGGACATTATGTTAGAGGATATCATGCCAGACCAGTCCAGTCAGCACTTCAGATCTCCCACGACAACCCAGTTAGTCATGGCTCCCATGGTGCTTGTTCGAGAAAGTTTCTATATAGTGCACCTTGAGCTTATGGTCCTTATAGTGCACCTTTAGGACAGAGTCTATTCAGTGGATATTCAGATCGTAGAGGCTAGTCACAGGTTCAGTAGCCTCGCCAGAGGAGAGGATGTTTTGAGTGTGGGGATTTAAGGCATATCAGGATGCATTTTCCAGGTTACACTGTGTTATATCATGGCAGGACACTCAGGCTATGGTTCCAGCTCCAGTTGTTACACCACCTACCCAGCCAGCTAGAGATGGAGGTCAGGCGGGTAGAGGTCGTCCTAGAGGTGTAGGACAAACCCGTTATTATGCCTTCCCAAGTAGGCGTTAGGCGGTTGCCTATGATGCTGTCATTACATGTATTGTTTCTGTCTATCATAGACATGCTTCGGTATGGTTTTGATTTAGGTTCTACTTATTTGTATGTCATATTACATCGCATCGTATTTGAATATGACTCGTAATTCTTTAGGTACTTCTATTTATGTGTCTACGCCTATTAGAGATTCTATTATGGTGGATCATGTCTATCGGTCTTGTATGATTACTATTAATGGGTATGATACTGCGGTTGATCTCTTGTTGTTGAACATGATTGATTATTAGGTGATTTTTGGTATGGATCGGTTATCCCCGTATCATGCTATCTTGGATTATCATGCCACCACCGTGGATTTAGCTATTCCTGGGTTGCCTAGACTAGAGTGGAGAGGGTCGCTTAGCCATTCTACAAGTAAGGTGATTTTATTTTTGAAGGCTCAACGCATGGTTGACAAGGGATGCCTAGCATATTTGGCATTTGTTGAGGATTCTAGTGCAGAATTTTCTTCCATGGATTCAATACCGTTTGTGAGGGTATTTTCGGAGGTATTTCCTACGATTTGTCGGTCAGTGCCCTCAGATAGAGATATTGATTATGGTATTGACTAGCTTCCAATCACTCAGCCTATATCTATTCCATCATAACACATGAATACAACTAAGTTGAATGAATTGAATAAGCAGTTGCAAGACTTGCTTGATAAGGGATTTATTAGACTGAGTGTTTCTACTTGGGGCACACCGGTATTGTTTGTAAAGAAGAAGGATGATTCCATGCAGATGTGTATTGATTACGGGCAGTTGAACAATGTCACTATGAATAACAAGTATTCCTTGACTCATATTGATGATCTTTTTTATCAACTTCAGGGTGCTAAAGTGTTTTCTATGATTGACTTGAGATTGGGTTATCACTAGCTTAAGATTAGGGCTTCAGATGTTCCCAAGACGGCTTTTAGGACTCTATAGTCATTATGAGTTCTTGGTGATGTCATTTGTTTTGACTAATGCTCCAGCGGCATTTATAGATTTGATCAACAAGGTGTTCAAGAGTTATTTGGACTCTTTTCTGATTGTATCCATTAATTACATCCTGATTTACTCTTGTAGTAGAAAGGAGCATGAGCAGCATTTGAAGATTGTGCTTCAGACATTGAAGATGAAGAAGTTGTATACAATGGCATCAAGGTTGATTCGAAGAAGATTAAATTTGTTTAGAGTAGTCCTAGACCTACTTCAGCTATAGAGATCAGAATTTTCTTGAGTTTGGTAGCTACTATCATCGCTTTGTGAAGGGTTTTTCATCCATTGTAACCCCATTAACTAAGTTGACTTAGAAGGGCATTCCTTTTAGATGGTCTGATGAGTATAAAGAGAGCTATCAGAAGCTCAATACTATTTTGACTACATCCCCGGTGTTAGTGTTGCCCACATATTTAGGGCCACACACAATGTATTGTGATACTTCTCGCATTAGTCTTGGTGCAGTATTGATGTAGGATGGTAAAATGATTGCTTATGCATCACGGCAGTTGAAGCCTTATGAGAAAAATTATCTATTTCATGATTTGGAGTTGACCGCTATTGTGCATGTTCTTAAGATTTGGAGGCATTACTTGTATGGTGTGTCATGTGAGGTCTACACTGATCATCGAAGTCTTTCAACAATTGTTCAAGAAAAAGGATTTGAATTTGAGACATTACAGGTGGTTGGAGTTGTTGAAGGATTATGATATCACTATCTTGTATCATCCAGGTAAGAAAAATGTGGTAGTGGATGCCTTGAGTAGAAAGGCGAAGAGTATAGGGAGTTTGGCATCTATTCCAGATGAGGGGGGGCCTTTGGCTATGGTTGTTCTAACCTTGGCCAATAGATTTATGAGATTGGATATTTCTGAGCCTAGTAGAGTACTTGCTTGTATTGTTGCATAGTCATCCTTGTTTGAGCACATTAAGGCTCACCAGTATGACGATCCACATTTCCTTGTCCTTAAGGACACGGTGCAACAAGATGACGCCAAGAAGATAGTTATTTGAGATGATGGTGTATTGCTACTCCAAAGGCGGATTTGTGTACCTAATATTGATGGTTTGAGGGAGTTGATTTTTGAGAAGGCTCATAGTTCGAGGTATTCTAGTCATCTAGGTACTACAAAGAAGTATCATGACTTGAAGCAACATTATTGGCAAAGAACGATAAAAAAGGACATTGTTGGGCATGTTTCACAATATTTGAATTACCAGCAGGTGAAGTATAAACATCAGAAACCAGGTAGTTTTACTCAGAGGTTGGTGATATCGGAGTGGAATTGGGAGCATATAACTATTGAATTTGCGGTAGGCTTGCCACGGACTTTGAGGAAGTTTGATGCTATTGTGGTCATTGTTGATAGATTGACTAAGTTCGTGCATTTTATTCCGGTGATGGCTTCTTACACTTCAAAGAAGTTGGCACAGATCTACATTAGAGAGATTTTTCATTTGCATGTGTTCCGGTTTCTATCATTTCAGATAGGGGTACTTAGTTCACTTCTCACTTTCGGAGGGCCATTCAACGTGAGTTAGTTATGCAAGTAGAGCTTAGCATGGTTTTTCACTTGCATATGGATGGTCAGTCCGAGCGGACTATTTAGATTCATGCAGATATGCTGAGAGCTTGTGAGATCTAATTTGGAGGTCATTGGGATCAGTTCTTACCTTTGGCGGAGTTTGCTTACAACAACAATTACCGGTCTAGTATTTAGTTGGCTCCATATGAGGATTTGTATGGTAGACTATGTCATTCTCCTATTGTTTGGTTTGAGCCTAGTGAGGCTAGGTTGTTGTACATATTTGGTTTGAATGTATTGGATAAGGTAAAGATTATTCAGGAGTGACTTCGAACAACTCAGTCCAGGCAGAAGAGTTATGCGGAACAAAAGGTTCGTGATGTGGTATTTATGGGCAGTGAGAAGGTACTTATAAAGATTTCATCCATGAAGGGCATGATGAGGTTTGGGAAGAAAGGTAAATTGAGTCTGAGGTTTATTGGTCCATTCAAAGTGTTACAGAGAGTTGGTGAGGTTTCTTATAGGCTTGGTTTTCTTCCTAGACTTTCGGGAGTTCATCCAGTATTTGATGTTTCTATACTTAGAAAGTATTATGATGACAAGTCACATATTTTTGAATTCATCACAGTGCAGTTAGATGAGCATTTGACTTACGACGAAGAGCTAGTGGCCATTTTGAATAGGCAGGTTCGAAAGTTGAAGTCAAATGAGATCGCGTTAATGAAGGTACTTTGGAGAGGCCAACCGAGCAGGGAAGCTACTTGGTATACTGAGTCAGATATGCAGAGCGAATATCCACATCTTTTCAACAACTCAGGTATGTTTCTAAACTCATTCGAGGATAAACGTTTGTTTAAAAGGTGGAGAATGTAACGATCCGACCGGTTGTTCTGATAGTTCTGATAGGTTTGTATGATTAATTTAGACTTGGGCATGTGTTCAGATTTGGTTTTAGATTTTCCTAGAAGATTTTGGCTATATTTATCAAAAGTTAGCAATTTGAATAATTAAAAGTTCATAAGTTTGACCGATAGTTGACTTTAGGGTCATCAGATTTCGATTGTTCTTCCGGGATTGAGGATAGGTTTGTGTTATTGTATGGAACTGGTGTGCGAAATTTTGTTGATATCCGAGGTGTTTAGGCATAAATCGGACACTTGGTTGGAAGTTGAGAAGCTTTTGAACTTAAGAGAGTTTAACATGTGGTTTGGTCTTTGATTCTTAGATGTAATGGTTCTGTATGTGTTTTGAAGTCTTGGATAAGCCAATTTGTATTTATAGACTTGTTAGGATATTTGAACGGGGTCGCGGGGGGATCAGGTGAGTTTTGGTCCACCCGGAGCATGTAGGAAATTGCTGATTTATGCTGGTATTTGGTGTACTTGGCGATCGTTGAGCTTGTCTTGAAGGATTTAGGCTGAGGGCTATCGTACTTCAAGTTCCCGAAAAGGGTGTCATGTTCGCGAAGGCTGAAAGTCGATGGGCATCGCATACGCGGGGGTTTGACCGCGTTCACGAAGGGGAGTTAGGCGAAGCTTCGCGATCGTAGGGTCTATCTATGTTTGTGAAAGAGAAATTTCGGGTAGTGGTAGGTCATTCTTTGCGAACACGAGGCAATGGCCGCGTACGCGAAGGTAGTGCTGGTATGGGCATTTTAAGTCTAAATTTCGGGATTTTTGCCCAATTTTCACATTTTTGAGTTTTGTAGAACGAGAGAGGAGATTTTGAAGAGGGGTTTCACTACTATTTCGGAGGTAAGCAACTTACTCTTGGATTTGATCCTATATCTTGATTTTCCATGGATATCTAAACCTAAAACATGAAATTTTAAAGTGAAGGTTGAGGTTTTTATCTACAACTTCAGAGAGTAAATTGAAGTTTTGAGCATCGATTTGGACTTGGATTTGAAAACTAAAAACATATTTGGACTCGCAGGGTTACGGATAAACAGAATCTACCCCTAGACTCAGGTTTTGACCATGTGATCCTGGGTGGACTTTTGTTGACTTATTGAGAATCGATTAAATATCGAAGCTTTATTGTTTGGAATTGATTCTAATGAGTTTATTTGACCATATTGAGTGTTATTTGGCTAGATTTGAGTTGGTCAGAGGTGATTTCTAAAGGAAAGGTAATTTTGGAGGGTAGATTTGGCTTTCAAAGGTAAGTATCTTGCCTCGGCCTGGCTTGAGAAAAACTACCTTAGGAAGTTGACTTTATTTGATTACTTGCTATGTTTTGGGGTAGTTATATATATATATGGTGGCGAGTGTATATACGAGTTCCATTAGCTATTCAAGTTTGGGTAGATTTTTAGACTATTATGCACCTTGGTTTAAAATCATATGTTATTTATGATTTTTATATCTCTTGTATGACTATGTGAGATCTCTTTATCGTGATAGAAATCGGGTTTAGGATACTATTGCCTTGTGGATAGAAAATGGCTATTCTTGTCATCATGTTCTACCTGTTTTAGTTGTAGTAATACTACTTACATGCCTACATCTCTGTGTGTATATTTTTCATGTGCAAACGATCATGTATACTATTTATGGCGCATGTGCATACGCTTTGTACGTGAAAACTCTTATATGGACTAAGGTTAAGGCACGTGAGTTGTCCGTGTGTTTGGTATGTTTAAAGCACGTGAGTTATCCGTACGAGCGATATTGTTATGAGTACGTGAGTTCTCCGTATAGCACATGAATTTGGATTCGTCCCTCCGGAGTCAGGTGATCACTCATTATACCTTGAGCCCTGTGTGAGCAGGTTTGTTGGACACTTGGGAAGTGTCAGTTGTTGGCAGTGAGGCTTATTCATGCATCGACATTATAGACTCTTATACTTGGCATTTGTAAGAATGCTTTGTGATGCATACCATCTTTATATGCTAATTCAATGTACCAATGTGAGTTTTCATCATTCCTTACCTGAAAACATGATACTATTTTTTATAGTTGTACCTGATCATCTTATACACTGTTTTTGCTAGACTCACGTGTTGTATTTAGTTTTAGTATGTTCAAGTTATGATAGTAAATATCAGTGAACAATTTCGCCACGGCTTCACCGATGTTAGTCTAGATACTTAATGAGTATATTGGGCCGATTGTAATTATACTATACTTTTGCATATTTTGTGCAGATCTAGTTATTAGTACTAGCATAGCGGAGGAGTAGATCATTGCGGTTGTAGTAGACTCGAAGTAGTGCAACATGTCCATCCACATGCCTCTAAATCGCCTTCCTTTCATATTTTGAGAATTTTGTTTATTTCAAACAGTATTGTATTTATTTTAAATTATTGTATTTCAACACTCCTAGAGCTCGTGTACTTGTTGACACCAGTTTCTGGGGGTTGTATTACTTTCGCATATTGGTGTTGCTTTTAGACTTATTTATGCTATAAATCTCTATCAGACTTGATATATTGATTCATTTCTATTGTTCATTCAGTTGTTGTATGATTGGTTTGCCTAGTAGGCATGTTATGTACCATCATGACCATTGATGTGATTTTGCTTCATGACAACAAGCAGAGAAACTGTGGAAGCAAGGCTTCCATACTCTGCTTCAGCTAAACTGCGAGAGATTGTAGGTTGTTTTTCAAATTTCTAGGAAATTAGGGAGGCACCAAACTTATGAAGTACCCTGTAAAAGACCTTCTGGAGTTGGGACATGAGGCTCAATCAGCATCACAAAATGATCGCTTGATTCAGAAGACATGAGAATCCCTAGGCAAGTGGAATTTTTAACATATCTCCCCAATCTTAGAGCAGCTTCCATGTGAGAGTTTTTTGGAGAGTGCATGAATTAGCTAATACATTGTACAACAAATTCAATGTCAGGCCTAGTGATAGTCAAGTAAAAAAGTCTACCAAGTAGCCTCTGATATGTGCCAGGATGATCTAGAGGCTTGTCAACTATTAAACCAAAATGTTTACAAATTTCAGTATAAGTGATCTTCTGATTGATTTCTATGGGAGCCCCTACAGACTTGGCACCTGCCAATCCAAAGTTAGAAATGAGTTCCAAGGTATACTTCATCTGATGAAATAGGATACCCTCCTTGCTTCTAGATAATTCAATCCCAAGGAAATACTTGAGCTTACCCAGGTTCTTGATCTTTAAGCTCTTCTGCAGACAAACTTTAGTCTCTGGATCATATCCAAATCATCACCACTGATCAATAAATCATCCACATAAACAAACACCACAACTATCTTCCCATGAGACTGTCTAGTAAACAAAGAATAGTCCAAGTGGCTTTGAATAAAGCCAAAAGAAAGAAGAGCATTGGTGAGCTTGATGTTCCATTTCTTTGAAGTCTGCTTAAGGCCATAGAAAGACTTAAGTAGTCGACAGACTTGTGAATTCCCAGAGCTGTCACCCAAACCTTATGGCAAAGTCATGTAAACTTCTTCATCCAAATCTCCTTACAGGAAGGCATTATAAATATCCATTTGATGAATGTTCTAATGTCTAGCAGCAGCTACAGAAATGACTTCCCCGACTGTTACCATTTTGACCATAGGGAAGAAAGTTTCTTGATACTACAGGTCTTCTTGTTGACTATACCCCTTGGACACTTAATCTAGCCTTGAAGCTTTCTACCTTACCTGAAGATTTATGCTTGATCTAGTATACATATTTACACCTAATAACCTTCTTCCCATATGACAAATGTACGACATCCAAGGTTTGACTATACTCGAATGCCTTAATCTCTGCTTGCATAACTTCTATCTGTCTTGGATCTTTGATAGCTTAGGTATAGGTATTGGTCTACACATCAATTGAGAATGTAGTGACAAATCTTTGATACTTAGGAGAGAGATATTCATGAGCCAATACTATTAAGAGTGGGTAAAGACAATCTGGGCTGCATTTTGTTATTAGGAACTACAAAGTCCTTCATCTATATGGGTGGCTTAGAGGTTCTGCTTGTCTTTCTCAAAGATAATTTAGTTGAAACTTGATTATCAGCTGGAACAGGCTCATCAGGTGGAACAGGATCTAGCATGAGTTGAACCACACATAGAATAATCTTCCCTGGTTGGATAAGAAATAGGTAAAGCCATATTTGGGGTGCTGGCTAAACTAGGAACAAGATCTTCAACTTATGTAGGCCTAAATGATGAGAACAATAGCCGAACATCATCAGAAACTAATTTGAAAGGAACAACAAAATCATGGAATACCACATCTCTGTATAAACTCAATTTTGTTGGCAAGGTCAAGTAGTTTGTATCCATTCTAGGTAGCCTTATAACCAAGCAAGACTGACTTAATGTCACGGTCCAAAATTTAACTATAGTCATGATGTCACCTAATCTAACCCTCTAGATAAGTCAATATCTAAATTAACCAAAATAAGTCAAGCACAGGATAAAGCAATAACATGATATAATAAATCATAATAAGCCACACAACATTAACAAACAATGGTAATACTATAAAATAACTTTCAAAACCCAGTAGTACGAAGTCATGAGCTACTAAGGAGAAATGCACTAATTCTCATAAATACGGAGTATTCTTTGAATAAGATAAACAGTATGATATTGAAAAGAAGGTAACTTCAAGGGTTTGCGGTCGATCAAGCAGCACTACCTCGACTCTCCTAAGCAGCTATCGGGGACCTTCCTAAAATCCACTAGTTCCAATGCCATAATCTATACAAAAATATGTAGAATTGTAGTATGATTAGAAAGACAATGTGTACTCAGTAAGTATCAAAATTAACCTCGATAAAGTAGTAGTGAGGTTCAAGCCATATGATACTCACTAACAAATATACTTGTAGAATTCATGCAAATACAAAGCAAGGCAATAGAAAGAGATGCCATGAATTAGAGATTAAAATCATGAATCATACTATCTTTTCTATCAAAACTAGTGCATGTAACAAAGACATCAAGTAGAAATTTCGAAGATAAGAATAGAAAGCATATAAAATTCATGGCATGACATAAAGGATTCATTTAAGAGATCAAAGCTTCTACCTTTATAGCCAACTCATCAACCAATACCATCACAAACTGACGCTCGTTGCTGTCTCACAAACTCTGCGTGTACGCCACCAAGAGAGAAACATAGGAGGGCGACCCTAGGTATATGGATTCGTATCCACACACTACACGGTAGAAACCTCATGTCATATCAATGCCAATATCACAATAACCGCATGGCAAAAACCTCGTTGCATAACAATATCGATCCACTCATAAAGTCCCAATGTGCCAGGAGCATACCAATATGTATCAAGATCTCCATATCCAAGGATGTGTGCATATGCTCAAGAGATAACAAAGACTATATATGCACAAGGACATAATAAATAGATATGTGAATGAGTGTTCAAGATGTAAAGTATGACTACGACTAAATCAAGTATATTAACATCTCAATAATAGGACATCATTCTATATGAAGATAGCATAAGCCTAAATATGGTCTCTAGCATGAATAAATATGCTCACATATTCATACAATCAAATAAAGCATAAGCCAAGAAAAACACACAACCAGACAAGGCATAAAATAGCCTAAAATCTACCTCGAATATGAATAAACCATGACACCTGCATATACGTTCGTCACCTCGGATACACATTGCCCCGAACACATTGCAATTAGCAAACAATGTCGTATCCTAAGATATTTTCCCTCAAACAAAGATTAGGCAGGAGACTTACCTCTTTCGGAACAAGCCTCAACTGTCTATTAAGCCCTTCTCTCTATTTGTGACCTCCAAAGGCTCTAAATCTACCAAAAATACGTAACGAGGTCAAAACCAATTCCAAACAATAAAGTTTCAATATTTAACCAATTTTCAAAAGTTAACAAAAGTCAACCCAGGCCCAAGTGATTTCATCTGACCGGATCCTATTGATCTATAACCCTAGGAATTCAAATATATAAATAGTTTCCAAATCCGAGTCCAGACAGGTTTTTAAAACCTATACACTCTTTTAAGTTTTAAATAAAACCCCTAAATTTCACCCTTTAATTTTATGTTTTTGGTATAGAAACCTCTGTGGAAAATCAAGATATATGATCAAATTCAAGTAAAAATTACTTAGCCTCAAGATTGGAGTGAAAAACCTCTTCAAAACATTCTCTTCCCATTCTTCAAAACTCAAAATGGTGAAAATAGTCTAAATCCCAAAATCTAGACATAACATATCCCTAGAGCCAAAATGTGAATCGCGTTCGCGACCCAGTGCCACGTGATTGCAAAGAGCAACCAGGCAGACACCTACACGATCGCGACCTTCTGCATGCAATTGTGAAGAGCAATACCCCGGCCCCTAGAATCCTCCTACGCGATCGCGATGCTTCACCAGCCATCAATATGCAATCGTGAGCCTTTCCATGTGACCGTGAAGGATAAAACCTCCCATGCCAAAAACTTATATGCAATCACAACATATGCCACACAATCGCAATTCACACCACTGGCATTAGATTCCCATCAATCTAACTTAGCTCAAAATGATCTGAAACTATCCTGAAACTCTTTTGAGACCCCGGGGACCCTGTCCAATTATCCTAACAAGTCCGTATAACATATACAAACTTGTCCAAAATCTAGAAATACTAAAATACAACATCAGAACCAAGAATCAAGCATCAAACCAAAAGTCTTAAATTCTCTTAAGTTCAAAATTCCAGCTTTCGACTAAAAGCGCTGAATCAACCCTGTGCTGCCCGAGACTCAAACCAAATATAAGTCCAAAATCATCATACAAAGCTATTGGAACCTTCAAAATACTAATCTGGAGTCGTTTACACATAATATTGGCTTTGGTCAACTCATCCAATATTAAACCTCTAGTTAGGAACTAAGTATGCCGAATCACTCCCAAACCCCACGGGAACCACACCATCCATCCCCACAAGTCATAAATAATCAAATAAACCTACGAGCAACCTCAAATAGGGAAACAGGGTTCTAAAACTTAAAACAACTGGTCGATTCGTTACATTCTCTACCACTTAAACAAATATTAATCCTCAAACGGGTTTAGAAATGTGCCTCGACTGCTAAAAAGGTGTGGATATCTACTCCAGATATCTGACTCGGCCTCCCAAGTATCCTCCTTGCTTGGTTATCCTTTCCAAAGCACCTTCACCGAAGCGATCTCCTTAGATCTCAACTTTCGGACCTACCTGTCCAAAATAGCTATCGACTCTTCTTTATAGGCCAAATTCTCATCTAGATACACTGAGGTGAAGCCAAAAACATGTGATTTATCTTCATTATATCTCTGAAGCATAAAAACATGAAATTGGATGTACCCCTCCCCCCTCCCCCCAATAGGCGAAGAGGAAAATTAAGCTTATAAGCAACTTCATAAACTCTCTCCAACACCTCAAATGGTCTAATAAACATTGGACCCAACATTTCCTTCTTCCCAAACATTATCATAGCCTTCATGGGTGAAACATTCAGAAATAACTTCTCACCCTCCATAAAAGCCACATCGCGAACCTTCTTGTTTTCATATCTTGGGCTTGCTCTAAGCTATCTGAAGTTGTTCCCGAATCAACTTCACCTTCTCCAGTGCATTACGTACCAAATTCGTACCCAACAATCTAGCCTCACCAGGCTCAAACCAACCAATAGGAGGACGAAACTGTCTACCATATAAAGCCTCATTTAGAGCCATCTAAATTCTGGACTGATAACTATTATTATAAGAAAACTCCGCCAAAGGTAGGAATTGATCCTAATGACCTCAAAAGTCCATTAGACAAGCTTGCAACATGTCCTCAAGAATCTGAATAGTCCGCTCGGACTGACTATTCGTCTGCAGTTGAAATGTTGTGCTAAGCTTCACTTGTGTACCCAACTCCCATTGAACAGCTCTTCAAGATCTGAACTGAATGTCACGGTCTGGAATGGTGTAAATAGGAACGCCATGCAAAAAACTATCTTCCGGATGTAAATCTAAGCTAACCTCTCTTACGTGTAGGTAGTCAACACCGGTTTAAAGTGCACGGACTTGGTCAACATACCTACGATGACCCAAATAGAATCAAACTTCCTCAAGGTGCGCGATAAACCTACCAAAAAGTTCATAGTGATACACTCCCACTTCCACTTTAGTATAACCATCTTTTGAGTCAAACCACCTTGTTTCTAATGTTCATACTTAACTTGATGTCAATTCAAACACCGTGAAACATGACCAACAATGTCTTTCCTCATCCTTCGCTACCAATAGTGTTGCTTCAAGTTATGATATATCTTCATAGCACCTAAATGGATAGAATATCATAACCTGTGAGCCTCCTGAAGTATCAACTCCCTCAAATCATCAACATTAGGAACACAAAGCCAGCTAGTCACGCCCAACTATGCCTCCTAAGAGGTCTAGTGATCGTTGCAAATATAATCCGGTTTACAAGTCCGGAGTCGAATCTCACAGGGAATTAACTTACTAATTACAACCACTAGTTCTGCACGAATTCAAGCAATCAACCTTCAGAAATATTAAATAACGATTTTAATGTTTACTAACTAAGAGCAAATTAATTAAAATATAGTAATTTATAACTAGCAGAGCAAATGTTGTAGACAAGATTTGGAAAAGTCTAGGGTTATGATTTTCCCTATTGTAGGAATCTCCCCTGCTACGTTTCCTATAAATTCGCATAAGTATTCTCTACAGATCGTGAATACTTTGGATGTCGTAGCTCTCTCTCGAGGAACTACCAAAATTATTAGACGTATTCTCTCAAACTACGCTAGCTGTCACTAATTCACCGCTCACTATGATTACACCAAGGTTTCGTTATCTCTAATCCCGCCTTTAAACCCTCTGTATTGATCTCTCAAATATGTTAGGAGTGGTGTTGTTCAACAACTGCCTAAATGTGTACTCTCTCTCAAGCAATACACACTAAATAGGCATAGTTAATTGAGATCTCTTCAATCAACAACAATAAAAATATAGTTGAACAAGTAGAGAAAGATCAACGGCAAATTTATATTAAACATAGTAAAACAATCACCGTTCAATAGGTTCCATCAAACCCTAGATGAGAGAGTTTAGCCACTCATAAATGTATTAACAATCATCATGATGTTCAAAGACATTAAACTACAAAGTAAAGAGATAAACAGAGGGAAAAGTCATTTGATTCTTGCTCCACAGTGCTCTGTAGCCTTTTTCTTCTCCAAAATAGTGTCCAACCCTTTCTCAACTCATTTAGGGAGTATTTATATGTTAGGGTAGAAGTCCTTGAGTCCAAATCCGGGTTGGAGTCTTTTATCCTGCAACTTTTGATCACCAGGCTATAGACCTCGCGAGGCCAGGCTTATAGCGCGATCAGCCTGGCTACAGAGCTGGCTACGCTTGGCCTATAGCGCGGTCAAGCTAGCTATAGAGCTGGCTATGCTTAGCCTGTAGCACGGTAAAGATGGCTATAAAGCTGGCTATGCTTGGCATGTAGCCAGGCTTGGGTACTTGGTGATTTTGTGCTCTTTTCCTGCATTTTCCTCCTCTTTTCGTGTAACTTTTATTCGACTCTTTCTTTTGATGCTCCTGCACATAAAACAACATAATTTAGCTCAAATGTCGCACAATTAATCACTAAACCAACAAAATATATGGCGAGAAATGTAATAAAAGTATAGCATTTTGGCCAAACATCACCACTCCACACTTAGACGTTGTTCGTCTTCGAGTCAACCACCAATTCACATTAACCTAGAGCAATTTATTTTCTTTTAGCACATCCGAAACACACCATACCTATGACTATAGTTGATAGCAACAATTAAAATTTATCATATGCCTTCAACACACACTTCCCTTTACTTTATGCCATACTGCAAAAATTTATTCAACACACGGCAACATGTTTATAACAATCCTAGCCTCACAAACCGACTCAGTATCACAATGCATTCATGGATTGAACACTTAACATCATAGAGACATCTAATAACGTCACATATCCCTTGCGAAATCAAGTTCCCTCATAACAAGAACAAAAGAGTAAGTCGAATCTACACACGTGAATCACATGTTCAAATACGTTTTTAAGGATTAAGATAAATCAAAGAAATTTCTCACCCTCACAAAGAAGTCACATGCATGTACAAAGTACCATAGGCTTGCCCATTATGTAAATATCTACTAATGTAGGCTTGCTCAATCTAAAATAAATTAGGATTTTTTAATGGTTGTAATGTGGGCTAAGGGACGGGTATAATTGACGAGCTCAAAAACACACACCTAAGTATGCTCGCTAGTCAAAGATAGTATAGAAAATTATCGTATCCATAGGTATTGGAGTTAAATAGTATTTTCGTAGCTTGTAGCTAGATTGCTATCCAAGATGATTAACAATTGAGATTATATGATTAAGAACTAAAATTAACTAAGACTCTAGATCTAATTGACTAATGAGAATTGAACAAAATTAAGCAAAGAAGATATCAATAGGAGAAAATAGGGGTTGATTGGAAAGGTGCAAGATAATTATCTAGGATTTAACTCTCGTTAATTCACTTCTAATGTTCAAGTAAGTCTATCGAATTCACTAAATTATTAGTTCAAACGTTTAGTAGAAATTCCTCTATCGATTAAGTCTCAACCTCACAATATGAACCAATTTATGCTCGGTGAAGATATGCACAAATTTGTAGTGGTCTGGTCTTTAGGAGAACCTCTTTCGATTATCCTCCTAACTAGGTTTAAACAATAATTCAACTAGCCTCTTTTGATTACTAAGAAGAATCAATGAATTCAACCAACAAGATGATGCAAAAACATCACAAGTTATGTCTCTCTCGATTACATGAACATATGAATATAGATGCAATAATTAAATCACCCAAAACAATTCAATACATAAAAACTAGAGTTAATATCCACAAACAATCATCAAAACACCAAATCCATCAATCCCTAAAGAGAACTACTCCATAGATATGGAGTAATTCATCACAAATATAAAGAAAAGCATTAAACGATCCAAAATTTTGTCTTGAGTGAGGATTGAATGATGAATTCCTTGTGCTTTGGCTTCTCCACCTCCTCTCTAGTCTCCTTAGGTCTTAGATGTGTCAAATGTCTAGAAACTATAATTTTTTTCATGTATTTATACCAAGTAGGGTCAGGCCCAAATGAAATCACCCTTTCCTAGCTGAAATAGGAAAACTTGAAAACTTATTGTATTTCATGCGTAGCAGGGTGCGTATCATTAGTGCTTTTTCCTGACAGACCCTAAAAACCAGTCTCTGAAGTTTGCTATTTTCTGACAGATTGTTACACTGATGCGTCACACTGTGCGTCGCCCAGTACGTCGCACCAGTGTATTTTTCAGCAGATTATTCTTCCTTAAATTTTGACGCCCAAAAGTGATCCTCCACCTCCGAACACGATTCTGGCTTATTCCTTTGGGCTTTTACTCAGACTTCAAAGCTCCAATTAGCTTGAATTAGTTCCATAACATCTACATAGCTCGAAATCACTCATACAAGGCATAAAACACACAATTAGTGCAAAACGCTAGCAATTAACGCTCAAACTCAATTAAAATACAGTAAATTGGAATGTAATAAGCGACTAAACCATGAGATTATAGCCTACCATCAACACCTCAGACTTAAACCATTGCTCGTCCTCGAGCAATCACACCACACTTTATATAGACACAACCTTACTAAGCAACTCTCCTAACTCATTACACCAAGAATATTTAAAATAGACTAAGCACAATTGTGTAACATCTTCACCTCAAGAATTGACTCAAAAGCACCATGCATTATTTACAACTCACTCACTTACTCTAACATAGAGGTCAACAACATTGCCTTTCCTTCATGAATCAAGTGCCCTCACAATAATAGAGAGTAGTTCCACACACAATAAAAGTTAAGAATAATTATGAACTCAAGATAGAAAGAATTCACTCACTCTCAGAAACAACATTCATATGCCACAAAAGATGCACCATAGGCTTGCCTGTAGTGTACTACTCAACTAATCGAGCTCATTCAGTCAAGGATCAAATAGGACTTTAAATGGTTTGTAATGTAGGTTGCGGGATGGGTAGGATACATTTAGATATAAGAGTGACTACACCTCCCTAAGCACTTTAATACATACATTTCATTGTTCGAAACCCCACACTTATGTCAAACCATAACTCCACCTTCACATCAATATACATTAACTCCCAACTTATTTAAGCACAATTACATCATAAGTAACCACTATCAAGGAATATTTTTCACAATCGTACAATTAATCTCTTTTTTTTTCTTTTTTCTCAATTCATGTGGCTCTTACTTTTTCAAAATAGTATACCTTTTTCCTTATTTCAATAGTTCCACTAGAAAGCCCAACCAACACCCCACACTTTAACTTTTACAAAGTTCATAACAAATTCAAGTGCTCACGAGAAGTAAAAGGTTCAAATAGATGGTCAATTAAAACAAATAGGTAAGGCTTGTAATGTGGTTACCAAAGAAACAGGATTACAGGCTCAATGGGGTTAACTAAGATACATAACAATTAAGTAGGTAAAAGCATATGACTGGCTCAACAAAGAAATGCCTATATCACTTCCCAAACTGAACAAAACTACTATTTCGCTTTGCAAACACACGAGGCAAGTTCTAGACATCAAATGCAATGCACAGAATAACATAGAAACCTCACACACACATGGCACATAACTAACTCAAGATTGGATGATCAAAACTCTCTAGTCAAAGCAGTTAAGCAAAGTTAAACTTATACAATTTAAGGTGCTTATGCAAGAGTCAAAAACTGAGCCTAAGCGTCATAACTAAAGCACTCACTATTCTCAAGGCATAATAAAGTCAAGAGATATTGCTTCCACTTCAAATCATAGCACAAAGTTTCCTACTTCTAAAAACAAAAACTAACTACACCCGGTTCAAACAAAACCCTTGGAAAAGAACCGCGGTACAAAGTAAAACCAAGGGGGGATTATTACACTACCTAACAAAAGAAAATCTTTTTGTCTTTTTCTTTCGACTTAAATCCCTCAAGAAAAGTGTCAAATGATATCCATCGTCAGGAAAAGTCGAAAATTTTAAAAACTTTTATGTTTGTTTTTCAATTTTACAAAACAAAAACTAAAACTAACATACATACAGCATACAACATATAATTATCTCCCTACCAAACACTTTAAGTTGTGGCATGTCCCCATGACACACAATTAAAAAGCATAAGGTAGAGAAAACTTCCCTAAATATCTAGTCGGGGTTTGAGTCGATGTCCGGCTCCATTCCACGCGCCCGAACTATTGCACACATCCATGCAGACAACTTTTTCTCAGCCTTTTTGGGGTACACCCCACACTTATCTTTTCCACTCGTTGTAGCCTTTTCTTTCGAACTCTTCACTTTTCACTCAACACTTGCAGCTGGCTTCTCCTTTTGTGCCCCCGTTTCTACATTCATCTCAAAACTTACAATCTCTTCCCCCACCTAAGCATGTGTTTTCTATCATGTATGTGTAATATTGCTCTACCCGTTGCTAAGAATGATCTTCTTAAAATGAGAGGGACCTCCTTATTCTCCTCTATATTTACTACAATAAAGTCCACAGGAAATACAAACTTATCTACCCGCACTAAAACATCTTCCACTATCCCCTAGGGTATCAAAGTTATTTGGTCAGCCAACTGCAAAGATATTGGCACCGACCTTATCTCTCCAATCTCACTCTCCAACTTCCTGTAAATAGAGAAAGGCATTAAATTAATTGAGGTACCAGAATCACATAAAGATTAATCAAATTTAATAGAGCCTAAAGAGAAAGGTATAGTAAAACTCCATAGATCTTCACATTTTTGTGGGAGTTTATTTTGCAAGATAGCGCTGCAATGCTCTATGAGTTTGACCACTGATGTCTCTTCGACCTTCCTTTTCTTTGTAAGGATCTCCTTCAAGAATTTTGCATAAGCTGGCATTTGGGAGAGCACCTCTGTGAATGGCAAGTTTACATTAACCTGTCTTAGCATATCTAGGAACCTCTCAAATTGTTTATCCAGCTTTTCTCTATAATGCTTTTGGGGAAAAGGTAAAGCAGGCATGTGCTTGCTCTTTTCATTAGATTCATCCCTTCTCGAAGTGTCCTCCTTCTTATTCTTGTTAGCTCCCTTCTTTCCTGTCTTCTTTTTGTCAACTTCATTTTTTAGCTGCTTCCCAATTTCTTTTTCAGGCACACTCTCTTTTTGGACCAGAGTGGGCTCTTCCAACACTTGCCCGCCTCTCAGAGTTACAGCATTTACAGTTTCTTTGGGGTTCCTTTCAGTTTCACCTGGCAAAGTACCTGGGATCCTCTCAGACAATATGGTGGCAATTTGTCCCACTTTCCTCTCAAAATTTCGCAACCATGTGCCAAGTTCTTTGATAGCTACACCATGAGTATCTAATCTCTCATTTGTCTTGACAGTGAAGAACTTCATTAGATCTTCTAACCCAGACTGAATTGGTTTTTGAGGGTGAAACTGCTGCCTTTGCTGATTTTGGAAAACATGCGCCCCTTGTCCCTGAGGTTTGGCGTTATTTTGTTGCCATGCATTTGTTGTACCTCCTGGTGAACTCCATGAAAAACTAGGGTGCCTTTGACCCATTGCATTAAAGTTGTAATTTCCAACAACATTAACTTCCTCAGTTGAGGCTTGACACTCATGAGTAGTGTGTCCTCTTCCACAAATATCACATGCTGTATGAGTCTCACTCTGTATTGAGGCTAAGTTCAGCTTCCTTATCTCCTTCGCCATAGCATCAAGCTGCATCTGCACATATGTGTTAGCATCAACGGGTGAACACCATTCGCCCGTCTTCTTTCAGCACTTTCAGAGGGACACTAATTTGCATCTTCAGATAATTCATCGAGAATAGTGACTATCTCCTCTGGTGTCTTCTTCATTAACGGACCTCCAACTTCATTGCTCAATGTTCTGCGTGAGGTCGGTGTCAACCCATCCCAAAAATCCTGGAGTTGCTTCCAGAGTTCAATACCACTGTGTTGACACTTTTTGACTATCTCCTTAAACCTTTGCCAAGCTTCAAAAACTGTTTCATTATTTTTCTGGCAGAAGTTATGGATATCTCTTCCAAACTTGCCAGTTTTAGCTGAGGAGAAATATTTGTCAAGAAATTTTCTAGTCATCTCCTCCCATGTTCGAATTGATCCTTGAGGTAAGCTCCGAAGCCACTTCGCATCATCTTTCAGTGTGAAGGGGAATGCCCTTAGATAAACTACGTCTTATGAAACACCATTATATTGAAAGGTGTTCATGATCTCATCAAAGTCCATTAGATAATTGTTTGGATCTTCGTTCATCATTTCTTTGAAGACACAATAGTTTTGCAAAGTTTGAAGCAACCCTTACTTCAATTCAAAATTGTTTGCTGCAACTGGAGGTGGTCGAATGCTTGACAAACCTTGGTTGTAGACCAGTCTAGAGTAATCACCAAGTGGTCTCCTAGCACCGGGAGCTATGTTTCTAAACTGTCCTTCACCCACGGGTTGATTTTGATTAAGTCTATAACCCCTCTCTTCTTCAAAAATACGTTGTGCATCTCTAAAAGTTGTCTCTTCAGCATCTCGTGCCACTTTTTCTCTTTGTTGGGCTGCCTCTCTCACAGCCAGGTCCACATTATCTTCACCATTTTTGACCATATCTTTGGTTGAGGATTGCCCAATTTTTTCTAACGTCTCGGTGGGATTTCTTTCCTTTTTCAGCTGTTGCAGTTGTTTTTCTGTTTCTGGCTCATATGGTAGCAATTCTTTCCCAGAAGTTCGAGTCATGCACCAATCTAACTTGTAACTTACACACAGTCAAAGAACACCAACCGTAAAAAGGGAAAAACAAAATAAAAGAAAAAAAACAATTCCTGAATTAGCACTACAAACTATTTCAAACACTATTGATTGCCAATCCTCGGCAATGGCACCAAAATTTGATGAGCTCAAAAACACACACCTAAATATGCTCGCTAGTCAAAGATAGTATAGAAAATTATCGTATCCACAGGGATTGGAGTTAAATAGTATTTTCGTAGTTTGTAGCTAGATTTCTATCCAAGATGATCAACAATTGAGATAATATGATTAAGAACAAAATTAACTAAGACTCTAGATCTAATTGACTAATGACAATTGAACAAAATTAAGCAAAGAAGATATCAATAGGAGAAAATAGTGGTTGATTGGATAGGTGCAAGATAATTATCTGGGATTTAACTCTAGTTAATTCACTTCTAATATTCAAGTGAGTCTCTCGAATTCACTCAATTATTAGTTCAAATGTTTAATAGAAACTCCTCTCTCGATTAAGTCTCAACCTCACAATATGAACCAATTTATGCTCGGTGAAGATATGCATGAATTCGTAGTGGACTGGTCTTTAGGAGAACCTCTTTCGATTATCCTCCTAACTAGGTCTAAACAATAATTCAACTAGCCTCTTTCGATTACTAAGAAAAATTAATGAATTTAACCAACAAGATGATGCAAAAACATCACAAGTTATGCCTCTCTCGATTACATGAACATGTGAATATAGATGCAATAATTAAATCATCCAAAACAATTCAATACATAAAAACTAGAGTTAATATCCACAAACAATCATCAAAATACCAAATCCATCAATCCCTAAAAAGAACTACTCCATAGATATAGAGTAATTCATCACAAATATAAACAAAAGCATGAAACGACCCAAACTCTTGTCTTGAGTGAGGATTGTATGTTGAATTCCTTGTGCTTTGGCTTATCCACCTTCTCTATAGCCTCCTTAGGTCTTATATGTGTCAAAAGTCCAGAAAATACCGTTTTCCCATGTATTTATACCAAGTAGAGTCGAGCCCAAACAAAATCACCCTTTTCTATCCGAAATAGGAAAACTTGCAAACTTATTGTATTTCATGCGTCGCATTGTACGTAGCAGGGTGCGTTGCATTAGTGCTTTTTGCTGACAAACCCCAAAAACCCAGTCTCTGAAGTTTGCTATTTTCTAAAAGATTGTTACACTTATGCGTCGCACTGTGCGTCGCCCAGTACGCCGCACCAGTGTATTTTTTCAGCAGATTATTCTTCCTTAAATTTTGACGCCCAGAAGTGATCCTCGACCCTCGGACACGATTCCGGCTTATTCCTTTGGGCTTTTACTCAGACTTCAAAGCTCCAATTAGCTCCAATTAGTTCTATAACATCTACATAGCTCGAAATCACTCATACAAGGCATAAAACACACAATTAGTGCAAAACACTAGCAATTAACGCTCAAACTCAATTAAAGTACAGTAAATTGGAATGTAATAAGCGACTAAAATATGAGATTATAGCCTACCATCAATAATAAATTTAGGAATAGTGACTAAACCTCCTAAGCACTTTAACACATCACAAAATTAACTTTAAGCGCATTTTTCTTTAACACAACTTCAATTTCACAAACAATATCACCCCCAAAAATAATTTCTCTTTCTTTAAGCACTACTTTAATTCATACACACTAGCAAGGACAAGATATTCTTATTTTCTTTTGCTATATATTTTTTTTCTTTTCAACAATACTTTTTTTTATCATTCTTGCTAGTGGTGTATTCCTTAAAATACCAGTGCACCTTTCTTTCTTTCATTGATTCCACTCAATATCCACCCAAGTTCCTTCCTTACTTCTTCTAGCGCTGATTTTACAATTAAAGTGCTTTAAGAGGTAATATGATCAAAATAATAACAATTAAGAATAAAGGGGTATAGGCTCGTAATGTGGTTGCCAAATAAAAGTTTATAGGCTCAAAAGGGTTGATTAGAGATAGTTTTTATTTGTGGTAAGTATTAAAAAAAGCCTAAAATTATTTTTCAAACAGAACAAAACCTAAAATTTCGCTTCAACTCACATGCCGGGAAAATTCTAGACTCTAATGCAATGCCACAGACTATTCAATTTCTCACCACACATGGCACATGATTCACTAAGGACGGTTCCATTCCGATTCTCAAATAATTGCAAGTATTCGTGGAGCCACAAAATATTAAGCATTAAGCACCAAGTGACACAAGCCAAGAAAACGAGATATAGGCATCAATAAATATGTTATCTACTCAACAAGGCATCATAAACATTTTCAAACCATAGGGAAGGTACTACACATCCTAGAGCCTAAATATGACACTATCAAACTAGTCAAAGGCGCCTAGCAAATCTCATTCTTCCCATCCTTTTATTCCCTAAATCCTACTCTACTCTAAAGATTAAAAAAAAACTACTACCCAGTTCAGCTACATCTTGTGGAAAAGAACTGAGGCACAAAGAAAAATCACGAGGGATTATTACTGCCTAAGAGAATAAAAAAATATATTTTTGGATTTTTCTATTTTTCAAAATTTTTTTGTGTGTTTTTAGCTAGACTTTAGTCCCTCAAGGAAACTGCCTAGGAGATCCATCGTCGAAAAAAGTCCAATCATTTATAATCTTATATATATCTATATATATTTTTCATTTTTCTATATTTTGTTTTTGAGATTAACTACTAAAAGCAATCCTAAAAACTAAATACTAAAGCTAGAATATTATGCTAATTTTTTAATTAAATTTCTATGCTAAAATAGAAAAGAAGAAGATAAAAAAAATAAAACAAGAAATAATTAGTTTATCTAATATTTACAAGTCACAGAGAATATAGAACATCCCACCCCACACTTAATTCATGCAATGTCCTCAGTGCATATATAAATCCATAAAGACAAGTAAGGTGGTAGGGAAAACTCCCTGATCAATCATCATCATCGCCCTCATCGTCGAAGGCCCTATCTGCAGTTGTCCACTCTTCATCCTCTGCTCCCTCATCAACATCCTCCTCTTCCTCCACAGACTGCTCTGGCTCGGCCTCGGAACACTCTGGCTTGTTGACATCCTCATCCTCTGGGAGTCTTTGGCCATCACCAAGTCCAACCAGATCTTCGACCGGATGCTGATGATGTCCATCAGTTGGAGTGGTGCTGGAATGACCACATTAAAATCCCGCTCCTCCTCCACATCTTCTTTTCTCAAGTACTAAGTCAGCATGTTACCGAACGCTCCATCAATTCTCTTGCTTGTTCTCACCTGCACCATCTGGTAGCGTATCAACTAGCCCACATTCACCTTCTGGCCAGTCATTGGGAAGTACAACAGGCAGACCCTTTCACGGCTAATCAGAGTCTCATGGTTGCATGGTAGTAGCCGCGTGTTGACCAATTTCAACCACACCTGAGCTTCCGGCTTCATTTTCCTCCTTGGAAATTTCCTATGACATTGGGTCTTCTTTTCAAGGACCCGATCAGCTACAGAATTGACACCACAGAGAGTGTGTCTCAGTGCTTGATATGTTGGACGGGCAATAAACTTATCCAGGGGCTCATGGGGAGCATCTGGAGCTCCCAAATAATTGCAGATATCTGATGAAGAAAAATCACAACCGCCCCCGAATAGGCACTAGCTGCTTAGGATCATCCGGATTATAACCGGCATAAAACTCACGGACAAGGCTTACATTGATATCCCCAGTGTTTCCAAACATGTAGCCCAATCCCTGATCATGAATACCCTTCCAAATTGGTTGATACTTAGGCTTTAGACGGCGCTCATGAACAACCGACTCAGAGTGTATATGTCTTAGCCGACAAATCTTGTACCCACCATTGGCGGACGGGGGTATACTCTTAATTCTAAATTCTCACTGACCTACAGGATGTGGGCGTAAGGCTACTATAGCTGCAACTGCTTGCAACCCCTCAACTTGACTTGATATGGCCTCCCCTCCTTTCCTCTTTTTTGATGGAGGTGCGGAGGAAGCCTTGCCTTTGGTAGGAGCAGTGGCCTTGCCCTTTCCTTTACTGTTGTCCTTCTTAGGAGGCATATTTGTACCTACACAAGTAGACACTAGTAAGCCTTAGAGACATTGAATCAATTCAAAATATGGTCTTACGACCCCACACTTAAGAGTTCATCACATGATGTTCACAATTTTGAGGCTACTCAAACTTCACCTCTTTATGTTTGCATGAGAATCAAGCAATGACACAACGATGTCTACTATAATTGCGATGCATATAGCTACCATCTCGGCTCCAGTGAGCCACCCCACACTTAAGATTTCAAGGGGTGCATGAAGACATAGCACTAGTATTACAATCTCGGAGACTCGGGCTCCAATGGGGACAAGGAATGCCTTTGAGTCATTTTGACAAACACTTGGCGTGTACTAGTGCTATGGAAGTGCTTGTGTGGATAAGGGATTGCCTCACCCTCCCAAACCAGCTTGAGAATTTAGTGCTATCACCCGTGTAAACAACAACAATACCATTCCTATGGGGGTTTAATGGTATTGGGACAAGCATGCACAACTTCTCATTCAAGACATTCATAAGTTTTCAAGATGCAATTTGTACCTCAAGCAACCCAAAATAAAGGAAGGAGAGAGAGAAGAGTTCATACCTTAGATATTTGAGAAAGATGATTGTTCTTCAGTTAGTTGTGATGTTTGAAAGAATGAATATATGATAGGGGAGTTGGGGAAATTGTGAGTGAAGGGGGAGAAAGAGGCAGGCAGTGAGTTGGGAGGGTTTGGAAAAGTTAAAGAAAAAGGGGAAGGGTTAGAGGTTATTTGTATGGGGTTAGGCGGGTATTTTAATTAAGGGTTGTGTGTATGTGTGGTGGTTTAAAGAGAAAGGAAAAGAAGAAGAAAAGAAAAAAATAAAAATAAAAAACAAACTTACCTGGCGCCGCGAGGTCTGCTGCGAAGTGGATCTTGCTACAGCTTGACGACGCGAGATGGGTAGCGAGCAAGAGACTGGACGACATGAGCTCTATATCAAGGATGAGCGTGCTAGGATATGTGCGGCGTGAGGGATACAACACGGTCCATTGCGCCACAGACTGTGCTGCGCGAGGTAGGCAGCGAGGTCCAGGGCGCTTTAGAGCGCGCGATGCCAGCTATTTCACATGATTCGTGCCTCGCTTGGCGAGGTCCGGAGTGTACTTAGGTGGTTTTCATTCAATTTTGTGAACTACTCCAAGCATTATGACCTCCCAACGTGTTCCAGTGCATGTTCAAACACCAAGATTTAACTAAAAACTTGTTAGTGCCTAAAACCAAAAAGAAAATTCTAGTTAAGCTTCTCCTAACGAGCCCCCTAGTTAATGTCACGTCATGACGAATACAACATTACAATGGGTTGCCTCCCATGAAGTGCATGATTTAACGTCGCGGCACAACGCAAAAAATCGAACTCAAGGTTCACTCAACACTTGAGGCTTCTTCAAATGAATCACCGATACAACGTTTTCCTCATCCACACCAAAGTAATGTTTCAACCTTTGCCCATTGACTCTAAACCCGTTCGTTCCATCCTCATATTCAATTTCTATACCTCCACTTGAGAACACTTGCACAACTCTAAATAGTCCCGACCATCTAGATTTCAGCTTACCCGAAAATAATTTCAATCTTGAGTTATACAACAACACGACATCTCCGGGTTTGAAAATTCTCTGTTGAATATGTTTATCGTGCATCATCTTCATCCTTTCTTTGTACAGCCCGGTGCTCTCAAAAGAATGGTAATGGAACTCATCAAGTTCATGCAGCTCTGTGACTCTACTCTTACCAATGGCCACCAAGTCAGGATTTAATTGCCTTAACGCCCAAAAAGCTCTATACTCTAACTCCACCGATAAGCGACACGCCTTTCCAAATACCAAATTGTATGGTGACATACCAATCAGAGATTTGAATGCAGTGCGGTAGGCCCATAGTGCATCATCCATTTTTCTCACCTAATCAGTCCGAGTAGCATTTACAGTTTTGGTCAAAACACTCTTGATTTCTCTGTTTGACACCTCCACTTGCACACTTGTTTGCGGATGATACGGAGTGGAAACCTTATGGCGAATGCCATATTTCTCCAACAACCTTTCAAAGGCTCGGTTGCAGAAGTGGGCGCCTCCATCACTGATGATCGCTCTTGGAGTGCCAAATCGGGTGAATAATTTTTCTTAGAAAACCAATAACTCCCTTTGCATCATTTGTTGGGAGTGCCACGACTTCTACCCATTTTGAGACATAGTCCACAGCTAGCGGTATGTATTTGTTGCCATATGAGCTGACAAATGGTCCCATAAAATCGATTCCCCATACATCAAATACTTTCACCTCTTGAATTGGGTTCATGGGCATCTCATGTCAAGGGGTAATATTCCCCATCCGTTGGCACTCATCACATCCCTTTACCGAAAAGTGTGGATCTTTAAACAACGGCGGCCAATAAAATCCCGACTTCAATACTTTAACAGCTGTTCTTACTCCTCCAAAATGGCCTTCATAAGGCGAAGCATGACATGCCTGCAAAACAAAAGCTTGATCTATCTTGGGAATACATCTCTGGATCATGTTATTAATACAAATCCTAAATAAATATGGTTCATCCCAGAAATACATGCAACAATCACGAAAGAACTTTTTCTTATGCATAAAGGACAAGTCATAGGGAACAATATCGCTGGCCAGGTAGTTTGCAATATCGGCATACCATGGCGCTACCTCAAGGCTCGTGGCTAAAAGTTATTCATCTGGGAAAGTCTCCATAATCTCTTCCAACTCAACCCTCTTTTCAACTCCTTCAAGCCTAGACAAGTGATCAGCAACTTGGTTTTCCGTTCCCTTTTGGTCACAAATTTCCAAGTCGAACTCTTGCAGCAGTAGCACCCATCGAATCAGGCTCAACTTTGACTTCTTTTTCAGAATTAGGTACTTGAGAGCAGCATGGTTAGTATAAACAATTACTTCAGAGCCTATCAGGTATGACCTGAATTTGTCAAATACGAACACCACTGCTAGCATCTCTTTCTCGGTCATTGTGTAATTCAGTTGGGCACCACTTAAGGTTTTACTCGCATAGTAGATTGGATGCATGACTTTATCTTTTCTCTGCCCAAGAACTGCTCCCACAACATAGTCGCTTGCATCACACATCAGCTCAAAAAGTTGTTCAGGTGCCACTATGATTGGTGCAGTTACCAGTCCCTTCTTCAACTCCTCAAAAGCTACCCTGCAGTCATCAGAAAACACAAAAAGGGTGATCTTTTTCAAGCAATTTACACAAAGGGTTAGCAATTTTGGAAAAGTCTTTTATAATCTGCCTGTAGAAGCCAGCGTGACCAAGGAAATTTCTTATGGCCTTGACGGAAGTGGGTGGAGGCAACTTCTCAATTACATCAACCTTAGAACAATCCACTTCAATGCCCTTACTTGATACCAGGTGTCCCAAGACTATACCTTCTTGTACCATGAAATGACATTTTTCCCAGTTCAGTACCAGATTAGTCTCTATACACCTCTTCAAAACTCTTTTCAAATTCAATAGGCAGTCATCAAATGAGTTCCCCACCACTGAGAAATCATCCATAAAAACCTCCATTATGTCCTCTACCATATCTGTGAAGATGGCTATCATGCACCTTTGGAATGTGGCGGTGCATTGCATAGGCCAAACGGCATTCTCCGAAAGGCATATATGCTATACGGATAGGTAAATGACATTTTCTTTCTATCCTCTGGGGAAATAGAGATCTGGTTATACCCCGAGTATCCATCTAGGAAGCAGAAGTGAGACCTCCCTGCCAATCTATCTAACATGTGACCAATGAATGGCATCAGAAAATGGTCTTTTCGGGTGGCCTTGTTCAATCTTTTATAATCCATACAAATTCGCCATCCCGTAATTTTTTTTGTTGAGATCAACTCGTTGTTCTCCTTTTGCACTATAGTCATCCCACCCTTCTTTAGCACACACTGAACTGGGCTGACCCAGTTGCTGTCAGAGATGGGGAAGATGATTCCCGCATCTAATCACTTCTTTCTTCACCACTTCTTTCATGTTGGCGTTCATCCTTCTTTGATGTTCTCTGGACGGTTTGTGCCCATATTGCAGTAGAATCTTATGCATACAAAACGTTGGGCTGGCACCCTTTATGTGTGCAATGGTCCACCCAATTGCAGTCTTGCACTCCTTCAGAACCTGCAAAAGTTGTTCTACCTGCACGTCTAATAAACCAGATAAGATAATAATAGGTAATGTCGAGCTAGGTCCCAAGAAAGCATACCTAAGGTGAGATGGTAACGGTTTTAGCTCCAACTGTGGTGGCTCTTCAATTGATGGCTTAGCTGGACGAGTCTTTCTTTCTTCTAAGTGTAAAGGATCGAATTCGAGCTCTCTTTTCGAGTAACCCTGGCCTTCAAAGGACAAAACCCACTCCGCCAAGTCCTCACTATCTACTTCTTCTAAGTTCATAAGGCAGGCTACTAGGGGGTCTTTTGCGTTCAGTGCCTCATCTTTCTCCTCCATAATCACATCCACGGCTTCAATCAGAGAGCAATTAGCAAACTCACTGGGTTGCCGCATATACTTCTGCACATTACATTATTTATTCATTGTTTAGTCTCATCTTTAGCTCCCCAGTTTCACAATCAATCAGAGATCTCCCTGTGTCCAAGAATGGCCTTCCCAAAATTATGGGAATCTCTTCATCAACCTGGCAGTCCAAAATGACAAAATCTGCTGGAAACACAAACTTTCCAACCTGCACAAGTACATCATCAAGTATACCTGATGCCCTCTTCACCATTCGGTCGGCTAGCTTGTAGTAACATGGATGTGGGTATTTCTCTTCAAATGCCTAACCTTTTATAGATAGACAAGGGCATCAAGTTTATTCTCGCCCCCAAATCATACAATACTTTAGCAAAAGCATAGCTGCCTATTGTGCACGGGATTGTGAAACTCCCTGGGTCGGATAGCTTATCAACTATGGGTCTCGTCATGATAGCACTATAAGTCTTAGTCAGTGTAACAGTTGCCAAGTCTTGAAAGTCGAACTTGCGAGACATCAAGTCCTTCTTCATTTTTGCATAACCAGGAATATCCCTCGAGGCATCAATCAATGTGATGTTCACCTGAATCTGCTTCAACATCTCCATGAATTTCTTATATATACTCATCCTTCTGATATTTGGCCAGCCTTTGCGGGAAGGGTGCCGGGGGTCACTTCTTTCCTATGGTTTGAGTTATATCCTGCTCAGGCACTTTTTCTAATGCCTTCTCTTGCACTTTCTCAGTCTTATTTGCAACCTTTTTTTCCTTGTTTAGTTCCTCCTGGGCTGGTTGCACTCTTACTTCTGTTAGCTTAGTTGACTCATCTACCCCAATTGGCACTGACACAAGTATTTTAGTTGGTCGGCCCTCTCGAGAAATTTTTTGCACTAAATCAAGATCTCTACCATTTCTTAGACTCACAACCATCAACTGCTTCGGGCCCTGCTCTTTCGGGTTAACATGTGTGTCCGCATGTAATGTCCCTTGATGACAATTGTTAAGGGCCATGGATATTTGCCCTAGTTGAATCTCAATGCCCTTGATAGTTGAGTCATGTGATACTACCTTTTCGTGCATCTGGTGTGCCTTTTCTTGCATCTGGTGGACCTTTTCTTCCATTTCCCGCTGGACCCAATGAGTTCTTGCAGCATTCCTTTAATTTTGAATAACCCATCATCTTGTCTCACTATCTGTTGTTGTTGAGGTTGTTGATAAGCTAGTTGTTGATTCTGCTAATTGTACCCTTATTTTCATTGATAAGGCACAACCTGACCCTGTGGTCGTACAACTCCGAGATTATTATTATTGTATTGTTGTTGTGCTGGCCTATATTGTTGATTCTGTTGTCCCCAAGTCTGACCACTTTGTCTCTGGCCTCCATAGTTGCCCACATAGTTCATATTCTCTTGATAGTTATGATTGTCCCTCTCACCACTCCACGAGCACACATATGGCTGATTAATGCATGGTGTGCATAATCCTCCATTTGTCGTGTCAACTATGTGCACCTGCTTTTGGCCTGACTCATCAATCTTTTTGGTTAGGATACTCAATTGCGTCATCATGGTAGCCATATTCGTTGCCATGAAGTTGTTTGGGTTTAGCGCTACTGAGTGAACTACTTGAGTGATTGTAAAGTCTCTTATCTTCCATCCTGAGTTTTGAACCATTTTATCAAGTAAGACCTTACATTCTTTGAATGATTTGCTCGAAAATGCTCCACCTGCTGAAGCATCAACATTGTCCTTCTAGCTGTCTGTCAATCCCATATTGAACCTTTGCCCCAACATCTGATCAGGAATGCCATGGTATGGACACTTGACCAACATCCCCTTAAACCTCTCCCACGTTTCTTGCAATGTTTCAGCTGGTTTCTGCATGAAGCTCAATATCTCATCAACTTGCTTGGCAGTCTTATTGGGTGGGTAGAATTTGTTAAAAAACTGCTCGACTAATTCCTCCCAAGTAGTGATGGAGTTTATGAGGAGAGAATTAACCCAAGTCTGAGCTTCTCCCGTCACTGAGAATTAAAAACCACAACAGTCTTATTGCTTCCAGTGTCATGCTCCTCCTACTACGAGAGTAAACCAAGATGTCGTTAATAACACTATCATAAATAGTCCAAATAAGGCTTGACCACCTAGTTCATAAAATCTATGAATGCTACTGGAGCACTAGTCAAACCAAATGACATCACCAAGAACTCATAATGATCATAACGAGTCATAAAAGCTATCTTAAGGATATTCGAAGCCCTAATCTTCAACTAATGATAACCCGATTTCAAATCAATCTTAGAGAATACCCTTAGCACACTGAAGCTAATCAAACAAATCATCAATACAAGGCAATGGATACTTGTTCTTGATAGTAAACTTGTTCAACTGCCTATAATTAATGTACATTTTCATAGCACCATCCTTCTTCTTCACAAACAACACAGGTGCTCCCCAAGGAGAAACACTCAATCTAAGGAATCCCTTATCAAGAAAATCTTGCAACTTCTTCTTTAATTCCTTCAACTCCACTAGAGCCATGCGGTAGGGTAGAATAGATATGGCTATGTGCCAGAAACTAAGTCAATACCAAAATCAATCACCCTATCTAGTGGCATACCCGGCAAATACATGCGGAACACCTTTGAGAACTCTGTCATAGCTGATACTGAACCATAGAAGAAACCTCTGCACTAGAATCCCGAATAAAAGACAAATATGCTAGACATCCCTTCTTAACCATACGCCGAGCCTTCAAAATGAAATCACCCTACCAATAGAATGACCAAGATACCCTCTCTACTCTAATCTATGCAACTCCGGTATAGCTAAAGTCACAATCTTAGTGTGACAATCCGAGATAGCATGATACAAAGATAACCAATCCATGCCAAGAATCACCTCAAAATCAACCATATCCAACAACAAAACATCAACGATCGTATCATATCATTTAATAGTAACTACACAAGACCGACAACCCCAATCTACCATAATAGAATCTCCAATAAGCGTAGACACATAAATAGGAATATCCAAAGAATCACGAGTCATACCCAAATATGATGCAAAGTAAGATGACACATACGAATAAGTAGAACCTAGATCAAACAATACCGTAGCATCTATATGATAGACTAAAACAATACATGTAAATACTGCATCGGTTACAACTGCCTCTGAGACTACTAGGAAAAGCATAACAATGAGCCTGGCCTTCACCCGCCTAGACTCTACCTCTAGGGTAACCTCTAACTGCATGAACTCTAATTCTAGCTGGTTGGGCAAATGGTGTAGCAACTAGAGTAGAATCATAGCCTAAGTACCATCCTGAGATATACCACTCCAAAGCCTGGGATAATCCCTCATTATATGCCTCGAATCTCTACCCTAGCTACTCCTCTACTGGTGTGGCTGCTAGGACTGAGTCTTACCCAGACGACCAGAATACCCCCTTAAAGAACCACGTATGGTAGATATTCCATATGACAATTATCCTAAATGAGCACTCTGGAACCCATGGCTAACTGTTGAAATGGCCTGCCAAGATGGCCTCTACCATAATGGCCCTTTTCCCAAAAGTGGGCACCACTAAATCCTCTAGTACCATGAGGCTTCTTGGACTCTCTCTCCTCTCCTCTCTCTCTCTCTCTCTCTCTCTCTCTCTCTCTCTCTCTCTCTCTCTCTCTCTCTCTCTCTCTCTCTCTCTCTCTCTCTCTCCTACCTAGGGATACACTCCAACCTCCTTGCAATCTCTATAGCCTGGTAAAAGGTAGTCTCCATCTCAACCTCTCGTGCCATCCTATACATGATACCGTAATTAAGACCCTCAATAAACCTTCATACCTTCTCCATCTCGGAGGGAATCGGAAAAGCTGCATCGCACGACAACTCTGTTTATCATATTGAGTAATTGTCTTAACATCCAACTGCAAGTGCTCGAACTAACTGCATTGCTCGTGTCTCCAAGTGAGTAGAATGAACTTCTCCAGAAAAAGAGTCAAAAACTGAGTCCAAGTGAGAGGAAGTGACCCTGCTGGTCTACTCTGCTCATAAGTATGCCACCACATCTTGATTGGCCCTCTTAATTGAAAAGTAGTGAAATCAACTACATTGGACTCCACAAGGCCCAAGTTGCGAAAACTCTCATGGCCCTATCCAAAAAGTCCTGAGCATCAGTTGTGGGATTACAATCAAATGTGGAAGATCTAACTGCAGGAACCGATTCATCATATTCTACTCATCAACAAATACAATAGGCCTAGCCTCAGGCCTAACCACAATAATAGGCTGAACTATCTCAACTGGTAGAATAACAAGAACTCCTAGAGTGTGAAACATAGCGACGGCTAGCTTTGAAGTGTGAGTAGATGGGGTCTGTGCTACCCCTCCAGCTTAAGAAGTAGCGAGGACCACAGAAATTATCCTGACCTATGAAATCGTCGAAGTAAATTAAAATCTAAACCATAGTGTCCTAAAGCACTAGAGTAGCATTAAATCCCTTGAAACCTGAGTTGGACCCGGTAGAACAACCTGATCTGGAACTTGGTCCACCTTTGGAGTTATAGGTGGCTCCTCAAAAACGACCCTAGCACGAGCATGAGTAGCTGCATGTGCTTCACCTCTAGGTTCCTTTGCACGTGCCTTAGTCTAGGTTCCAGCCCTATCTCTGCCCCTACCTCTACCTCTAGTAGCGGCTGGCTCCTACTTACCAGTTGCAGATGAACGCGTCCTCACCATCTATGAGATAATAATAGAGTAAAAATTCAAACATCAAGATGAAACAAAGTGGCACATCGAGGAATAAAGAAAGTGAAGTTTCCTAAATGTCTCATCCCCTTCTGGAAGATAAATAGAGACGTCTCCATACCGATCCACAAGATTCTACTAGACATGCTCATGACCCATAGCACCCATGAACCTAGAGCTCTGATACCAACTTTGACACGATCCAAAATCTCACCATTGTCGTGATGACACCTAACCCAACCCGCTAGATAAGCCAACATCCAAATTAACCAAAATAAGTAAGACATGGGGTAAAATGCAAACATGATATAAATAAAGCATAATAAGTCTCACAACATCAACCAACAGTGGTAATACTACAAAATAACTCCCAAAAATCTGGTAGTATGAAGTCATGAGATACTAAGAGAAAATACAACTGAGTCTCATAAGTACAATAGTACTATATGAATAAGATAAACAGTATGAAAATGAAAAGAAGGTGACTTCAACGGTCTACGGTTGATCAAGCAGTACTACCTCAAGTCTCTTAAGTCAGCTATTGGGCACCCTCCTGAAATTCACTAGTGCCAATGCAAGATTATGCACAAAAATATGTAGAAGTGTAGTATGAGTATGAAGACAATGTGTACTCAATAAGTATCAAGACTAACCTCGGTGAAGCAGTTGCGAGATTCAAGTCATATGATACTCAATAGCAAATATACCTATACAGTTCAAGCATATACATAGCAAGCAATGGAAAGAGTTATACCATGAATTATACATTAAATCATGAATCGTACTATCTCGCCTACCAAAACCAATGCACATAACAGAGGCATCAAGTAGGAGTTTAGAAGATATGCATAGAAAATATATACTCCTTCTGTTTCAATTTAGATGACACAATTTTCTTATTAGTCTGTTTAAAAAAGAATGACACATTCTATATTTGAAAATAATTTAACTTTAAACTTTTTATTTTACTCACATTACCCTTAATGAAAAGTTTTTATAGCCATAAAAAAGTTATTGCCTCACAAAACTTTTGCCCCTTAAGCTTTTAGGACCAGATATTCCAAAAGTCTTCTTTTTTTCCTTAAACTTTGTGCCAAGTCAAACTACATCATCTAAATTGAAACGGAGGGAGTAAAATGCATGGTATAAAATAAAGGATTCACTTCGGAGATCAAAGCTTCCACCTTTACGTCCAACTCATCAACCAATACCATCCCAAACTGACGCTCATTAGTGTCTCATAAACTCTGTATGTACGCCACCAAGAGAGAACATAGGAGAGCGAACCTAGGGGTGGATCTGTTTTCACACGTTGTACGGCAGAAACCTCGTTCCATAATGATGTCGATTCGCTCATAAAGTCCAAATGTGCCATGGGCATACCAATATATATCAAGATCTTTGTCTCCAAGAATGTATGCATATGCTCAAGAGATAATAAATAATATGCACAAGGACATAATAAATAGAGTTACAGATGTATGTTTAAGATGTAAAGTATGACTACAGCTAAATCATGTATATCAACATCTTAAGAATAGGCCGTCATGCCAAATGATGATATCATAAACTTAAACATGATCTCTAGCATGAATAAATATGCTCACGTAGTCATACAATCAAAATAAAGCACAAGTCAAAAAGAATACACAGCTAAACAAGCCATAGAGAAGCTAAAAATCTACCCCGAACATGAATAAACTATGACACCCGCATATACACTCGTCACCTCGCATATAAGTTTTCCTCAACACGCTACAATTAGCAAACAAGGTCATATCCTAAGGCATTTTTCCTCAAACTAAGATTAGGAAAGATACTTACCTCTTCCGAAATAAGCCTCCATCGTCCAATAAGACATTCCCTCTATCCGTGACCTCTAAACCCTCTAAATCTAGCCAACAATACTTAACAAGGTCAAATAAAGTCATAAAAATTAATTTCAAATAATAAAGCTTCAATAATCAAATCTCAAAAAGTCAACAAAAGTCAACTCGGGCCCACATGGTTAAAATTCGCATCTAGGGTTGAATCTTGTTGAATAACCCCATGAGTCCAAATATGTGATTAATTTCCAAATTTGAGTCTAAATTAGTATTCAAAACATCAAAATACACTCTTTTAAGTTGTAGACAAAATACCAAATTTTACCTTTTAATTCCATAGTTTTGGTGTAGAAATCTACGAAAAATCAAGATATATGATCAAATCCAAATAAAAATTACTTAATCTCAAGATTGTAGTAAAATCCCTCTTCAAGATCTCCTCTTCCCGTTCTCCAAAACTCAAAAATGGTAAAAATAGGCTAAATCCCGAAATCTGGATATAATATACCCTAAAGCCACAATGTGAGTTGCGTTCACGATCTAGTGCCACACGATCACGAAGAGAAACCATGCAAACACCTATGAGATCACGACCCTCTGCATAAGATCGCAAAGAGAAACACCATGGCCCCCAGAATCCTCCTACGCAGTCACGAACATCCTCGTGCGATCGTGATGCTTCACCAGTTAACACTACATGATCGCGAGCTTTCCCGCGCAATCGCGAAGGACAAAACTTCCCCTAGAAAAACCTTTTACGCCATTGAAACACAATCCATGTGATCGCGATTCACACCACTAACAACAGAAAACCAGAAAATCCAACTTAGCTCAAAATGATCTGAAATCACCCCGAAACTCAACCGAGCCCCTCGGGACCCCGTCTAATCATTCTAACAAGTCTGTATACCCTACACAAACTTGTCCAGTGTCTCAAATTACTAAAAAATAACATCAATACCAATAATCGAGCACCTGACCAAAAATCTCAAATTCTCTTAAGTTTAAAATTCCAACTTTCGACTAAAAGCACCGAATCAACCCCAATCCTCCCGTGACCTGAACTAAAAATACGTACAAGTCCAATATCATCAAACAAATTTATTGGAACCTTAACAATACTAATCTGGGGTTTTTTTACGCGTAATATTGACGTTGGTTAACTCTTCTAACCTTATGCCTCTAATTAGGAACTAAGTATTTTTAATCACCCTGGAACCCCTCGGGAACCAAACCAGCCATCCCAACAAGTTATAAATCATCAAACAAATATACGAAAAGTCTCAAATAGGGGAATGAAGTTCTAAAGTTCAAAACGACTAGTTGAATCATTACACTTAATTGCCCTAGGACTATATTTGTCATGTCTAGGCAATATAGTGGCAAAGCACAAACAACTTACCACTCTCATATGTGACAAATAAGAACTTTCCGATATAACAACTCAAAAGGATATTTGTTACCCAAAACAGTTAAAGAAATTCTGTTGATAAAGTACATAGCCGCCTTAATGCAACAACACCAAAATCTAGCAAGCAAACCTGCTTGAAACTTGATAGCTCTAGCTGTCTCAAGGATATGTCTATGCCTCCTTTCAACCACTCCATTATGCGGTGGGGTGTAGGGGCAAGAACTCTGATGAACAATCCCATGCACCCTAAAAATTCTCTACAAATACTATTAAAGAATTCCGAGCCATTATCAGACCTAAATATCTTAATTTTGCAACCAAACTGATTCAAAACCATAGCAATGAAAGATTTAATTAAGCTTGAGACATCAAATTTAACTCTCATCATAAAATTCCATGTCCACCCGGAGTAATTTCTATAATAATAAAGAAAAATCTCATACCATTATAAGTAGAAACTCTAAAAGGACCTCATACATCAAGATGAGCTAACAGGAAGGGTTCTGTTGATCTATTGGTACTATGAGAAAATTGAACTCTAGTTTGTCTACTTAAAGGACAAATATCAATGCTCTAAATGAAAATTACTAGTTTTCTAAAACATATGAAGCTTTCTTAATACAACCATGGGTACATGACCCATCCTTTTATATCAAATATATGAACCTTTTATTGTATGAGTTATCATAGATGCTCTTAGTTGCTTTAGCTTGTACATTGGACTACAACACATAAAGGCCTTCGTGTTCCTTCGCCTTCATCTTCCCACTGAAAAGGTCCTGAAAGAGGAAATAATCAGGATAGAAGGATGCAAAATATCTTAGATCCTTTGTCACTTTGAAAACCGAAAGCAGGTTAAATTTAAAATTTGGCACATATAGGACATCCTTAAGTATGTCACCTCCGGTCAAAGAACAACTCCCAACATGACTGATTTAAGCAGAGTCACCAGTTGACATCTGCACTTGACCCACATTTCCTACTTTAAAGCCATCCAACAACAATGCATATCACTAATCATATGATTAGTAGCACCAGTATCTACTATCTATTAATGACTAGGGCTAGGCAGACAAAGGAAATGATATACCTGCCATATGAGCAATGGCATCTGTGATGGTACTCATATTCAGCATGCGCAAGATCTGGTTATACTAGTCCTGAGTGAACACTGATGGAATAGATAGGACATTAAAATTTCTAGTAGCATTAACATCAACCTGTGCCAAGTTCCCTATTACACCTCTCTTTTTCCCTTCAGCTTGTAGAAATTCTCCTTAAGGTGCCCTTTCATGTTACAATAATCACATTTCATCGGCTTGAAGCAATTATCCGTAGAATGTCCTTTACATGACAAAAATCACACTCTACTGTGTAATTATTTCTCAGCTTCTAGACTGATTGATAGTAGGAACCCTGGCTCTCATCTTGAAGGATCATGGCATAAGCTTGATTGATAGTAGGAACCCTGGATTTAATCAGAATTTGGTTGCACGCCTGACTATACCGGTCATTCAAACCTATTGGGAACTGCCATAAAGGTTGATACTGTTATTGCACAAAGTACTTCTTCAACTTTTCACAATCACATGAGGAGTAGACATGATTGAGTCATATTCATCCCAGAGGTCCTTCAACTTAGGAAAATAAGCTGAGATAGAGGATGTCCACTATATGAGAGTGCAGATCTTCTTATGTAAGTAATAGAAGTGTTGATCTTATCAAATCGTTCGCGTAAAATCTAACCAGATTGCATGTGCACTCGAGCGAAAAAAAAAACGTCACTCAGTAGATCACAACTCACATTGGGCATTATCCATGACTTAACAATTGCATTACCTCGATCCCAAAGGCTTGCAAATATATCACCATAGTTATCTCTGGTAACTACACTATTGATGACCTAGTTTATTTCGAGTCAAAAGTGATACTTCTATAGCCTGACTCCACATAGTGTGGTTGTTTTGCGCCGATTAGCTAAAAACCCAAACATAACGATCCAGGTGCATCGGAAGGATGCAAGTACAATGGAGGGTTATTATCAACCATGATTGAACTGTACCAAGATGAATCACTCAGAATCAAACTCTGTCCTGTAAAATCGTCGCCTACTACCAAATGTTAGGTTTTTCGAGAAAAATTAGGGCGACGAAAAATTAGGGTTCCGACGAAGAAGTAAGAACACAGTGAGAGTCCCTCGATTCAGTAAACTATCATCAATGAAATATGAAGCTGCGATCATACAAAAGGAAGAGATAATGCAAACTTAGAGAATTTACTGATTGTATCTTCCGACCTCTACCGTGAATGACTTGTACACTCTTATATATACAAAATAGTAACTACCTATCTGATCCACTAATTGATAGTTGTCATGTAACTATATTTAACTTAACCTAACTCACTAACTAACCATGCTAACTACTAGCTATCAATTAACCACAGTCAGTGAATTGCAGTACAACATGTGAGCTCTATTACACTTTCTCCCAATTAGAACTAGTAACTCTAACGCTCGAGATGTTTCTCATTCACAACTAATTTTTTTTAATTCATTAAAAAGCCATTTGCAACTTTGAAACGTTTAAAAAAAATTCAGGTTTCTGTATCCCGGTCATTTTTTAATTTTCGCAATCCATATTTTCAGTTACTCACAAACACGAATATTTCCCTGATTTTTCGTTTTTCATTCCCAAATTAAAATGGAGAGAGAATGGGAAAAAAAATACAAATGTTAGAAGTTGTATATTAGTCAATGCCGCTCTCAAGTATTATTTAATTAACTCAAGGCTAGTCGTGGATTGAGATTATTATAACAAATAAGAAAGAGAGAATAGGAAATGAGTTGGGGTTACGTGAAAAAGTCTCAGTTAGTGAGCTGAGATTACGTGAAAAAGTCTCAATTAGTGAGCTGAGAAGGAGTGACAGAGAGCGAGTGATATATAATCGAAGGTCCCACACCTATAATAGTGACACTATAACAGTCTCATATAACCGACACTACTTTTGTCTCTTACCGAATAAAATTTCTCACAAATAAGATATTCTAGGAACAGTGCGTTCTTACGTGACACTTTTACAAAATTATCGAAAATTAATCAAACGCAAGCAATATCGAAATGATTGGGACAATTTTGAAAAAAATTAATATTAATTATACACAATAGAATAATAAAAAAATTAATATGATATAAATTTTTTAAAATAATTGTCTGAACCGTATTGACACTAGCACCAATAAGATTTAATCAAACTTATCCCTACTCAAAAATTTATATGAACTCCGACGAACAACAATAAACAATAACAATAACAATAATAAATTCAGTAATTTTTATAAGTGGGGTCTAAAGTTTGGGGAGGATAAGATGTATGAAGCAACCCTTACCCTAGAAGTACCTAGAAGTATAGAGAGACTATTTCCCCGAGAAGGAATGAAAAAGAGTAATAATTTCAGCGATCAAACGTTTTAAAAATCTTTTAATAAAGTATAAAGCAAAAGATCAGTATCAATAGTTTATTATTGTTTTGAGTAATTTATAATGGACACATTAAAACTGTTTGAATACCTTAATTTTTTGTTTTTTAAAAATGCCTGTCAGCCGGGAACCATATGATTCAGCTAACGCAAAGGAACAGAAAAATCTCTAAATTTTGCACTTTCTTGATTCTTCCTTACCTAAAATTCTAATGTCTAATTTTAAACGGCCCTTTTGTGGAAACAAACAACTAGATACTTTAAATTTGGTAGATTTAATTTGCACACACTATATGGGGAAATCCCTTCATCAAGGATTTG
Source organism: Nicotiana tabacum (assembly GCF_000715075.1). Classification (NCBI taxonomy): domain Eukaryota; kingdom Viridiplantae; phylum Streptophyta; class Magnoliopsida; order Solanales; family Solanaceae; genus Nicotiana; species Nicotiana tabacum. The sequence continues at coordinate 8,659 of NW_027438680.1, read as the reverse complement.
CAAGAATCATCAGCTCTAACAGACTCCACCTTACAACATCTCATCAAGTCAAATCCACATCAAGGATTAGGCCATCAATTTCATCCCCGGAGACACCAAAGTCAAAAGGAGTTGCCGGAGAATGGTCGGAGCAGCGGCTCAAGATAAAATCAAAGATGGAGGAAGAGAGTTCAAACTCTAATTTCAAGTCTTTGGCTGAACAGCGGCGGCATCCGCTTGCCGACGTAGTGGGGGAGTGCGTTAAGCGGTGGTTTCAAGACAGTCTTAAGGAGGCTAAAGCTGGGGATGCAACTATGCACGTGCTTGTGGGTCAGATGTATTATAGTGGCTATGGCATCCCTAGAGACCCGCAAAAGGTGAAATCATTTTCTCATATTTTTTGTGTTTGATTGGTTATAAAGTAGGTGACTTATCATATTCATACACGATGGTTGATAACCGCATAAGAGTAGCCAGGATTTTGAGTTTATGAGTTCTAGATTTTAGAAAAGCTTTACCGGGCTAATGAATCAAATGCAGGCTCTGTGTCTAAGCTACTGGGTTCTTCCGAATTTGTAACTGGGACACTAGCCCTGCCCCTGACGATAGGATTTGAAGAAAGTGATTTGGTGACAAATTTTAGTATTAAAGATTGAAAATATTGACTAAGAAATGTGATATAGAGTAAGAAATGTGATATTTGGGAAAGCAAGTTATTCCCTGTTCGATGGAAAATATTGTCTTAGCCGAACACATGTTTTTGTGCATTTTACTATCTCTGTTCTTGCTTTACATGCTGTAATATTCACCTACTAGGGCTCTAAGCATGTTAAAATTTTGGATTTAGTAACTAAGCAGAGATTCATGTTTTCTATTTACTAGATATAGACAGAGAAATGGTAAAAGACAGTAGCTAAAAGAGCATTTCTAAACATAAATTTGCAATCTTCCTTGAACTCTCATCATTATCTTCATGGTTGCAAAGTAAAAACGGTTCAACTTTGTTAAAGGTAAAGGGAAGACGTGAATAAGTAACTATTGATGTGGAGTCATAGTCATGGGTTTTATCATTTTAATAAGCAGGGAGAGACCCATCATTTGAGTTTTGAAGTTTTTCACTGTGACCCAAGAAGATACATATAAGTAAAGAGAATGGGACCGTCATCTTAACATAAAAATGCAATTGCCTTGAACTGTTTTGCTCTCCTCTTAATTGTTGAAGGTCAGAGGGGACCCCAAAAAAAAAACTAGAGTAACTCCAAATATAGAGATAAATGCTAATACATTGGATTTAGTGATAGTTTGTGCTTTATGTAGAAATTATTGGATAAATTTCTTAGTAAATTGCTTAGTGACATAAGGAAAACAGATGGATTGAACCACTTATCAATGTTGATCTTTCCGATGAAATAAGTTTCTCGACTACGTTTCATGAACAGAAGAGTTTTGGTGAACCAAATCACTCCAAAGAAAAGAGCAGCATAATTACATCCGTTGGAAACTGTTGAATTTTACTTAAAATTATGACTGGTATCAGCTCTCTTCTTTGTAAATGTGCATTTGTGTGTGTGGGAGATGTGTCGGTGCTTTTGGCATCGGATGTTCGAAATGCTTTGACTGAATGATTATTTTTTGGTCTAGGGAAGAGCTTGGATTAGCCGAGCTTCAAAGAGTAAGTCTTCAGCATGGAAAGTGAGTGATAAACGCCCAGGTGTGCAGACTACCTCTTTTATTGACTATAATGGTTTCGTGCATCAGTCCAATATGCGTCTTCATGATTTCTTCTTTTTTAGGCTATAATGTCAGTGATTCAGATTTTGATGATACTGTGGAAGAGACAAAGTAAAATTGATGTGCTTTTTCTGGGGAAACAAAGCTATGGCATTGTGAGTTGAATTCGATTCATTTCTTTCACTCTTGCAACTTAACCTTTTGAGGTTCTGAATCTCTTCTACTTTTTCCTAAGCTATTGAAAGTTGTTTCCAATTTTTCATCTGGAGTACGATAGTTGACCTTTTAGGTAAATTACCTGATAACAATTTCTTTAGAAGTGGGCATTTCTGGCACCTTATGGCTCCTCTATTGCCAATAGTTGTTTCCTGATATTAATAGTTTTATCCATACATACAGTTAGTGTCGATGTTCTTGTGTTCTTTGCATTTCCAATATAGTTAATGTATTTGCTCACTAAAATGATGTGTCTTCAGATTGGCACCTTTAGTTGTGAATAACTATACCTTTGCTAACGATTTATCTTCAGATTGGTACCTTTAGTGGTGAGAATAACTATACATTTGCTGTTGTGACTTTGATTAGTTGATATCTCAATGTCAGTCATCATAGATGCAAAATAAGAGCTACATTTCTTTTGGAGAAAGTAACATATCCAATATATAAATAAAATCATCAGCACAGAGTTTGTACCGGAAGCCAAAATTTACTCATGAGAAGGTATAAACAAAAACCAAAAACCCGAACTCCTTGTTCTTCTTATAAGGAGCCTAAAACTTCTATGATTGCATTCGGATCATCAATATATTCTAATTTACACCAAAAACTAAAAAGAAGAATAAAATTCACCTTGATCTTCTCTGTGGGGCTACACAGCTACTTGTATCTTCAATTTGCCATCTATCTTTGTTAGAGTTAGAGTTTCCCCCTGTGCTTCAGCTAGACAAAAGTTCAGAAGTTTTCCTTGGCATTGTCCATCTCAAAACCCCTGAGGTTGAGGAACCGATCCCACAGCTGACTAGTCACTCAACAATGTAGAAACAGATGGCTAATTGTCTCTGCATCTTGTCCACACAGATAACATCTTGAGCAAATTGGTAATCCTCTCTTCCTTAGGTTCTCCTGAGTGAGCACTGCTTTTTTGGTCACCAGCCAAGTAAAGCATGCCACTTTGTATGGTATCTTTACTTTTCATATATGTCCTTCCAAGGCCATAAGCTGATTTGAGAACCCACCTGGTTTAGATCTTTGTATGCTGAGCTAACTGCATAAATTTGACTACTATGATTGCTCCATTTAAGAGAATCTTCCCCCAATAGGAGCTACAGTTTAGTGCTTATTTAACTACTGAAATATGTATCTTTACTGCTGTTTATTTCATTTGGGTTTGTTTCTGTCTAAAATTTCCTTCATACTACTCATCACTTATGGACATCTAAATTATAGTTACCTCATGTATCATCTTTGGTAGACATGATAGTATTTGTCGATTGTTCATCCATCTATTTGTACTTTGAATCAAGAGTGCTGATAAAATCAGTAGTTAGTATTTTAAATTATTTTTTGTCCTGTATCGCATATATTCACTGAGGTAGTGAAGGAGCAGTGTTTTGCATAGCGTGAGGCGACAAATAGTGACGAGGGCCCGCTTCGCTGAGGCGAGAGACGCGATAACTCAAGCCTATTCCTTTTCTTGGAGTGAATATGCGCATAAGTTATAGAGAGTAATTAATAGATACTAATAATAATACAATATAGAATATATTAATATAATAAATCTGCTTCTTACATACTCAAATACGCTCCAATTTCTCTCACATCCAGATGTACTACAAGTTAAGCTTAGCACTACAAATTACTCTCTATTACTCTCTATTAAGTTATAGAGAGTAATTAATAGATACTAATAATAATACAATATAGAATATATTAATATAATAAATCTGCTTCTTACATGTTCAAATACGCTCCAATTTCTCTCACATCCAGATGCACTACAAGTTAAGCTTAGTACTTTGACGGCAAACTTTTGCAAGTTTGGAGTTTGATGACCAAATTGCATCCGCCATTCAATTATAGAAAAATATTTTAAAAGTTAATAAGTATCAAATAAATTAAATTAAAGCTATAAGGATATGTATGGCGACCTTATGTCTCTGGCTCTAATAGCCGCATGTAAACCAAATAGGCCATTTGCTTGTGTGTACTTACCAAACTCCCCCCCTATTTGATCTACCATCGCTACATCGGGGACCAACTTCTCAATACATTTATGGTATCCAACCCACACCTTTGAATCTAAAGTGCCATCTCTATTATTCTTGTAAAACAATCCCGGGTTCAAAATATGGCCTGCCGCATGGTCGATGGAGTTGATCTGATCACCTTCTATCAATAATCTCAAAAATTTTCTCATATTTCCTCCCTCAAATGACACTTTAATAGTTTCTTTGGCTCTGTCCATAGCTTCATAAAGATAGCCCATTGGTGAATTTCTCTCCACATCAACCATACGAAGTGCCCTAATCAAAGGACCACCAACTTTAAGAGCCCGAATGACGTCATTCCAAAATGATGGAGAAATAAGAATTTTGGCAGTTTCTTTCCCCGCAACTTCCTTTGCATATCTGTTTTCTTTTCATTCATTTGAAAGAACTAGCTTTCTCAAGTTTTTCTTTTGCAAGTAAAAACTATGCAAAGTTAAGAAAGCCGTTGCAGATCTAGTCATGGCCGGTCTTACCAAACTTATTTCATTTGTAAATTTCCTCATCAAATTCAACAACAATGGCCTCTAACTGATGTAAGAATATATCTTGACGGTCTTAGTGAAAACTGTAAAAGTAACAATAACAATTTTATAGTTTATACTTAATAGGACATAAGTATAAATTAAGTTAAAGCTTTAAACAACAATAACAACCACTTAGTATAATCCCACTAGTGGGGTCTGGGGAGGGTAGTTTGTACGCAGACCTTACCCCTACCTTGGGGTAGAGAGGCTGTTTCCCGATAGACCCTCGCCTCCCTCCCTCCAAGAACTCCCACCTTGCTCTTGGGGTAACTCGAACTCACAATCTCTTGGTTGGAAATGGAGGGTGCTCACCACTAGAGCAACCCACTCTTGTCAAGTTAAAGCTTTAAAGATAACTATATTAAAGTTACCTGAAGCCTATGGGTTTTCCTTGAATATGTCACCAAACATCAAATTGATACAATGGGTAGCACATGGAGTCCAATAAATGTGTGGATACACACCTTGCATCATCTTAACCGCACTAACATTCTCACTAGCGTTATTGGTAACAACTTGTACAACATTTTCCTTTCCAATTTTCTCAATAGTCTTTGCAAACAAGTTGTACATTTTGGTTGCATCCGTAGAAGAGTTGCTAGCAACGTAAGATACAAGAAAAATACTACCTCTTGGAGAATTCACTAACACATTTATGACTATTTTTTCATTCCGTGCTGTCCATTTATTCATCATAATGGAACATTCAAACTTATTCCATTCCACTCTATGCTCCTCAACAATTTTGCCTATCTTCTTTACCTCTTTTTTAAGATGAGTTACTCTAACTTCATGATAGCTACGAGGCTTCATTCCTGGGCCATATTGTCCTACGGCCTCAATGAATTTATCAAAAGTTTTGTAGTTAATACAATTGAAAGGGAGTCCTGCATCGTACATCCATGTTGCAAAGGCACTTACGGTGCGATCCCTCAAAATCTTCTTGGCTTCTAAACCTGAACCAGAATCACTTTTTCCCTTTTCTTGTTGTTTTGTCTAGAAATAAAGATTGAGAGGAGCTTTTGTCACCGTATGCCCCGTGGATGACCCATTAGAACTATTTGAAGATATCTTTTGAGTGGTTTTTTTTTGGGGGGGGAGGTCTCTTTTCATCATCTTCATCAATAAGATCCACCGATGCTTCATAACTCATTTGAGTTCTTGTCACGTTTTTCTTCTCAACAAATGCTTTTACTTCCTCCCTAATATCAGGCGGACAAAGAGGACATTGTACTACATTTTTAAATCCACCAATCAAATGTTATTTGTGACGAGTTATTTCACCATGATATGTTTTTTCACAAAACACGCATTTAATTGCGGATCTTGATGAGCCTTGTATAGCATAATTTCAAGCTATATCATTTCTTTTATTACCATCGGATGGCGCCATTTTAATATTGCTTTATAGGAAAAAATTATCAAGTCAATATGCAATTAATTCTACTGTATAACTGAAAAAAGGAGGAAATTTTAGGTTTAAAAAGAACATCTCTGCCTCTGCCCATGAAGGAATTGAAAAAACAGAGGAAAAAAAAAGAAGAGAAGAAGAAAAAGGAAGGAAGAAAGAATCAATGAAAGAAAGAAAAAGCTCTCTATATGCTTGATCAAAATTCAAAAACAACAGTGCAAAAAATAAAAGAAGAAGAGAAGAAGAAAAAGGAAGAAAGAAAGAAAGAAAGAAAGGAGAAAGGAGAAAGGAGAAGGAAGAAAAAAAAAAGGCAAAAACTCGAAGAAGAACCTGATGAAGAAGAAAGAAGAATTGCTGATGCTCTACTGTGGCTGGGTCGACTTGAAGGAGAAAACAATCGCTGGTGTGCTGCTTGAAGCTTGAAGAAGAAAGAAATGGCTGAAAGCCCTAATTGCTGGCCTTTTTCTTTTAATCGCTGGTCTGCTGGCTTTTTTTTTCTTCCTAAAAAGCGACGCTACAGTCGCCTCTCGCTACACAGGCAGAGGCGAGCACCTTTTTGAAATCGCAACGCAACATAGGCAATTAGTGCTGGAGGCTCGCATCGTTACGCCTCATACTATTAGCGCCGAGGCGAGCGCTAGTTACAACCCTGTGAAGGAGATATGGTGCTGTTGTGCTGTATGGTTCTAAATGACTATGCCTAATGAGGTTTCTTTGAAAGAGACTAATAGGTCTAATGTTTACTATTTGATGTACACTACATGTGAGCATGTGGTGAGGTTTAGGGATATAGACCAACCACAGGCAGATGCCAACAGCGCCGCGCGCGTAGATCCTGATGCTAAAGACAAGGTTGCTGCCAACGGACCGGCTTCTACTTTGTAGGAATCTAAGTCCTTTTCATTGTAAATATAGAGTAGTTTTATTTCATGTATTTCCATTATGTCTCTCTAGCTTAGTTAGTTCAAGTCCTGTAACTTTGGTTTATTTTTTTTAAGCACTATTAGGAGGGATCAAGCAATCAAACTTTCTAGCAAGTAAATAATTCTCTGTATTGGTGTCTCTTCCCCTAGACATCGTGTTGCTTTTCTGTAATAGCTTTCATTAATACAATCAAGCTTTCTTTCATTCTCAATTTTCATTTCTGTTCTCTTAATTGCTCTTGACATTGGTTTTCCCGTATGGCACTGACAATCTCGTCTAGCGTACGGATGGGACTTCAGTTGGTGGATAGTAACTGCACTGACATCGGTTGCTTAGCCTTACGTCGCCCTTCCAAGGAATCTCAGGAAGGCGCCGCTTAACATAACTTATGAATTTATGGACTCACTTCTTATTAAGGTTTGTAAGTTTGTGCTGAAAACACCCTCCAGAAGAAGAGGCTAACTTGAGTAAAGGTGGGAAAATGATTAAAGACGGATTAGCTATGATATGTTTTGACAGTTATGTCTTAAGAAAGTTTAATTGACCTTTTTCTTTTGATACGGAGTTGACCTGATGTTTTGATATACCTGTACAGGATTAGTAAATTACTGTTGATGTTGACTTGGAAAGGGGAAGAAACATTAAATGCTAAGATTACCCTTAATCTTTTGCTTGACCTAGTTAACACTTTTAAGTACAACAAAGGGTAAGGCTGCGTATAATAGACTCTTGTCGTCCGGCGTCTTCCCCGGACCTTGCGGATAGCGGGAGCTTAGTGCACCGGGCTGCCCCTTTTTAAAGAGAAAGACAAGCTCACATAATCTCGTATGGACTCTGTATAAACTTGAAAAGGACAGTTTGCCCCGCTGGGAATTTGTTTTTTTATGTTTCTTTTACCCATTTGCAATTTTAGTTAACCTTTATGGCTTTTGGAGCATTTTGTTCTTCTCCAGTTTGGCTAGCTCATTTTGGTAGTTGGGTCAGGACTCAGTAGGTAGATATTCCAAAGACAAGACTGAATTTTAGTATTCATGAGATGTTACTTTAATGAGGATGCTACGAGCCAATATGGCTGGTTTTAGAGTTGTTAATGGAAGATGCATGTGGTGCTCTTTTCTCTTTATTGTTTCAATGGAAAAGGGTAAAAAATACCCTTCTACTATGCGAAAAGGATTATATATACCCTCTGTTATACTTTCGGCTCATCGTTGCCCCCGACGTTATAAAACTAGTGCAAAGTTACCCTTCCTCCGTTAGGCACCCTCACCATGAACAACATCTTCCCATGTGGCCTAACATTTCGTTGAGGTGGACACCATGTGGCATTGCCACTTCACTGCCCCAACCTCCCCACTTCTCCCACCATCATCTCCCCCTTCACCCAACCACCGCTACCATCACCCCCTTATTTAGTGTTTCATCTTACTTATTGTAATTGATGGAAAAACTGATCTTTACTTCATCCTTTAAGCAATTAACATCCACGTGAAGTAATCTATGTATGTGCCATAAGTAAAACCTTTAGGGTCGTTTGGTAGGGTGTATAAGAATAATAATGAATAGAGCATATTAGTAATGTTGGGACAAGTTATGCTGTGATTAGTTATGTTGGAATTATATCTTATCAACTGTTTGGTTTGATGTATTAAAGGTTTTGAAAGGACAATTTATCTTTATATATGCTTATCCATGTATTATAAATCATGGTATTGCTAATGCCGTGGTTTGCTATGTATAAGAATAGTACTGAATATGGTGTATAATTAATATAAATATTGGTTAAACATAGGTTGAAAAACACTACCACACAAGGGATTAATAAT
>NW_027438679.1:0-50333 GCF_000715075.1 Nicotiana tabacum | reverse complement strand
GTTGTTTTCATGCACAATACATGCTCTCTCATGGGGTGCCAGAACCCACAATATTGTTAGACATCACATCCATGCTAGAACCCACATCCAAGCTCACCCAAGCTGCTAGGAATAAGAGGGACGAAAATTTCAACAGGTATCTTTACAAATCCCTCAATGTTATTATGAGCAAGCTTGGGGTGTCACATGGGGAGCGCGCGCAGATGCGAAGTGATCTCTCCAGTTTTTCCAAGGAGATGTTGGGCATAGCACCAGGTAGTCCCGTTCATCCATCTGAGGACGAAAACACTGACGAAGAATCTGATAATGCGGATGATGATGACGATATGGGACCAATGGCTTTGGTATCCTTTGGGGATGATGATGCGCACATTGCCGCCACTGGTTGGCATCCTGATGAGGCAGACTCCGACTAGCAGGGAGTTCTTTCTTTACACCTTACTTTATTTTCGAATTTATTTAGCATCGGGGACTATGCCTTATTTAAGTGTGGGGTGGAGGGAATACTCCTTGAATTGAAATTTTTAGTGTTATTATTATTTTATTTTTTTTATTTTTTTTCTCTTTCACCTTTTAGCTAACATATAAAAATAAAAAAAATAAAAAAAAAACCAAAGACTTTTCCCGACGATGGATCTATTGGACACTTTTCCTGAGGGATGAGTAGTATCCCTTGGTTTTTCTTTGAATGCCGGTTCTTTTCCAAGGGTGTAGCTCGAACCGGCTGTTTTGTTTTATTTCTTTTTAGAAGTAGGATAAGGGAGAAAACTGAGATTGATCTGAGGTACCTGTTGACATGTTTGGTGTTGGTAAATTAAGTTAGGGCATGCGCTCTGTCTTCCCGCATATATGATTTGAATTGTTATGCCTAAGTAAATTAAGTAGCCTACTCTTTGACGCCCTTTTCTTAGTTGATTGACTTGTATGCCACCTAGTGCAGTGTTTCTTAAAAACTTCTCAACTTGATATGCTTGCTTGACCTGGGAGTCACACCAAACCGTCTTGAGTGAGTCAAGTGCCATGTGTGTGTAAGGATTGTTAATATTCGGTGCTACCCTGTGCAGTCTAGAACTTGCCACGTGTATTAATCAACGCGAAATCATTAAGTTGTGCTAGTCTAGGAGATGACATAGGCGTTTCTTGCTTGACCATAAAGGTGCTTGTCACTGACAGATAAAAATTTTCCCATTGCTAGCCCCTTTGAGCCTATAGACCGTTTCCTTGGCAACCACATTACAAGCCGTAATCCTAATTGTTCTTAAGGTGAGATTGTTGAACCTTAACCTCCTAAGGCACTTAGTCGCTAGAAGAAGTAAGGTGAGAGATTGGGAAGTGACTTTCGAGTGGAACCATGGAAGGGCCCTTAAGGTACACTAAAATTGTGAATAAATGTCACTAGCTCATGAGCTCCAATGTATGGAGTGTTTGTAAAAAAAAAAAAGGAAATGTTTTGCCAGAAAGAGCAAACAAAAGTTCAAATAATGTAGAAAGACACACCTCCAAATCCATCCCACTCATGGTAGTGAAACCATAGAGGTGCTTGACGAAAAAAGAGGGCTATGTTAGTTATCGTGTATGACAAGTGAATGGGTTGCGAAGCAATTGCGCTTGAATTATGAGTGTAGTGTATTAAAGTGCTTAGGAAGGTTAGTCACTATTCCTAAATGTATCCTACCCGTCCCTTAGCCTACATTACAACCTTAAAGTCCTAATTGATCCTAGATTTAGCTAGCTTAGATTAGTAGAGATGTACACTACGGGCAAGCTTATGGTACGACCATGGGATGCACATGAATTCTTTGTAAGAGTAAGTGAATGTTGTTCAATTGTGTGATGTCCTTAATTTATGTTCAATGACATATTTAAATTTGTGGACTACTTTGATATTCACTCTTTTGCTTGTGGTGAGGGCACTTGATCTCATGACGGATTGGTGATATTGTACACTTTCTTGTGTTGAGTGAGTGCGTGAGTTGAGGATGCTTAGTGGTAACAAGTCATCTCTTGAGGTAAGGTGGTTGTGGAGAGGTTGCTTGAGTTGATTGAAAAACATTGAGTATACTTGGGCTATTTAAAAACGGGAAGAATGTGAAATTTGTGTGTTCATGCTTAATTGTCGACATCGATCATAGTCAAAAGGTAGGGTGAATTGATTAAATTAATTGTGACGTCCTCTTTAGTGCTCAGATAGTTCCATTACTTGAGGACGAGCAAGAATTTAAGTGTGGGGTGTTGATAATCGGCTTAATGAATGCATATTTTGGTGTATATCGCCTCACATTTTTTTCACGTCTCGATGATTTGAGATGTTTAATATGATTGTTTTTGCTAAAGTTTGGTATTTCTATGTGTAGGAATCATTCGGATGCAATTTGGGACGAAAGGGCGCGAATTGGAGCGAAACTGGAACAAAATTGCAGAAATGGAAGTTGAGCGCCACAGCCAGCGTGGAGCGCTCGCTGTGGCGCACTTTACAGAAGCAAAGAAGTTTGAGCGCCAGGTCCAGCGCCCCACGCTGGCCTGGACGCTCACAACGGGAATTCTCCTTTTTGACTAGGACTCGGTTATTTCGACCCCTAGACGACCCCAACTCATATAAAAGCCAACCTAAACCTATTTTTGACGAGAGGAACAGATTTAAAGGAAGAGGAGAGGCACAAAACACTAAAAAGCAAGGATTTGATCAATTCTTCCATCCCTTTCCTTGTATTCATTGATTTTATATTTGAAAATACAATTTTTGATGATTGTATGAACATGAGTGCCTAAGAACCCTATTGTTCTAGGTTCATGGGTATACATGAATGTTGATGTTTGAAGTTTAAATTGACGAAGTTGATTTTATCATATTGGGTTGTTTATTTAATTCTATTTTAAATTATTTTGCTGAGTAGCTAACAGTGAAATACTATCTACGAATCTAGAGTTGAACTCGAAAGTGGAAACTCTAGATTGCATATAGAATTAAATAGAGTACGTTCTTAAACCCGGGCATCGGGGAACGGATTCGCAATTAGGATAGACATATACCTAATTGCCTTACTCGGTTGCAATACAGAAATTGTAAATGCGTTCTTGTTAAACTTAATTCCATAGACATAGGTGAGTAAGGACTCGACAGATGCTTACGAGTAATATCAACCCTGTGAATCAACAATACAGATAAATTAATTAGTTACTTTAAACTAAAAATGCAACATGATTGTTAGATAACCCGTGACCCTGGAATATTATATCCTATTGATTTTTATTCAAAACTATTTAAGTGTTGTGTTTGATTCTTAGCAATTCATTACTTGATAGCCTTTAGGTAGTAATTTAGAAAATTATATATTTTGTCAGAAATATTTTGAATCGATAAGCTATTCGAGTTTGAATTAGTCAAAAGTTAATCATAAGTCTTTGTGGGAACGATACTTTATTCACTACTTTATTACTTGACGACCACGTATACTTGTGTGAGTGTGTTTGGTCCCAACAACATATATACGTGTATATAATGCCGTCTGATCATGGGTCAATGTACTTGTATAAATGAATGCAATGCATGAGAAATACGTCAATAAAATCTCTCGGAATGTCAAAAGACCATTATGTCTCTGATTGATATTATGAAGTAAACTTTTTCAACTTACGTATTTTTCTAAGACCCATGAACAGACGATAGAATAATAAGACATATAGGAATTCAAGAATACAGGCATCTCGAATACTTCTATGAATAAAGTCATTTATGAAAGTTGTGCATTTGTTCATTTCGTTCGTGTCGTATAGATCAGGCCAAAAAGAAAGAAGGGATAGACCTAACATACCTGAACCGATTCTCTAGAATTTGCAATTTACGCTTTACATCATCAACAACCAATGTTATCTAATTTTGGTATGGAATTGTTTTGGTATAGAGATTCCCTTGAATTTGTAATGCATACATGAATACATTTGAAGAAACTCACGTTAAGCCTTTAGAAACTCATATTTAAGTGTTTAGAGACTCATAATCAGATAGCATCTCACGTTTTTTTGAAACTCATAGTAATATGGAATCTCATGTTTAAGCCTTTAGTGGGTGTGGCCCACTTAGTAGATGAGTAAACCACTTAATCCTCTAAATTTTCCACCTATGTAAGACTTAATAGTCACTTTAAGAGTAATAGGGGATGCTGCCACGTTTTTGTGGGGTTAAGCCACCCAAAATCTTTAATTATCCAAAGATTTTAATTAATCTCCCACTAAAAATTATTAATTACCCAATTATCCATATAACTCCTTAATTAATTAGGTAATATCCTATTATCCAATAATTAAGAATTATCTCAACTTACTTGAAATACTACTCACTTTTAACATACCTTGTACACCTTACTATCATGGCCGTGTGGTACCTTGTATGGTACTAGTCCATATATACCGAGTATTTTAGCTCGGACCGTATTTTATCTCAAAATCGCAACTTCGACGTACAATACTACATGGTGTAACATCGTCGTAATAAAATACGGTAGAGAGTAACATCGTCGTAATAAATTACTGCGGAGCGTAACATCGTCGTAATCAATTACTGCAGAGTGTAACATCATCGTAATAAATTACCATGGAGCGCAACATCGATGTAATAATGCGAGACGTAACACATAGTCCCCAAACGCAGCTGCTAAAACACTGTGCGCCATACATCTCGAAGGGTCCGGGGAACAAACTCTCTGACAAACCTCTCTGAGCCCAAGTGAGTGGGGCTGCATCAGCTGGACTACCCTCCTCGTAAGCCTGCCACCACCTATATGCTACTCCTAACAGCTAAAATGTAGTAAAGGCGACTCCGCTCATCTCCACAACACCCATGGTGTGTAGAATTTGATGACACTTGTCTAGAAAATCATGTGCATCCTCAGTAAGTGTACGATCATAAGTAATAGGTTGATACTTCTTGAACCTCTCAAGTCTTAGTTGCTCCTCCTCAGATGCCTCTAGCCTAAGCTCATGCTAAACCTAATTAACAAGTTATGCTGGCATAACTCTCGGAACCTGATCAGCACGAACTCGGTACTCTCATGTGCGGGCGGCGCGGGTATGATGATAGCATCCTAGGAAGCTCAACTCTATTCAAGGACAAGGATAAATCTTAGGAATCTCAAATAGGGCCTTTAATAAGATGCCAAGCTAAAGAGTTGCAAAATAAGGTCATTAGACTCCAAGTGCAAATAAAGAAGTTGTTAATTGGGAGAAAGATCTCAAGGACAAAGGATATGAATTGGATAGGTGTTAAAATTGTTTTATGGCCCAAATTTATGTCCAAGAAGAGGAGTATTGGATCCCAAGAGACATCATTTGAAGAAGGTGCTAATCAGTCCCACTTTTGGACCATTTTGGCACTTAAAATATGTCCAAACTTGCAGCCCAATAAGTCTTACATGAAGCCACGTTTTTATAACATAGAAAGGACTTACTTTATGTCAAACAAGGGTGCAATAATCGTGCTAGAAGTTGAGTACATGTTGGTGCCAAGTTGCTTGCAAATTCCCTTCAAGATTTTCAAGATTTTCAAGATTTGTTTTGGACTTTCAAGATCATATCCTAGGGTAGTTGGACATTTTTTCCAGAGTAGTTAGGACTTTATTTCATTTTCAAATATTTTTGAGATTTCCAAGATTGGTTTTTGACTTTCAACATCATATCCTAAGGTAGTTGGACATTTTATCCAGAGTAGCTAGGACTTTCTTTCTTTATTCTTTTGGTTGAATTAAGTGACTCCCTCTCTATATAAAGGGGTTTATTCTTTGTTTTTAGGAAGATCATGATAGAAAATATCAACGAAAATTGTGAGATTGTTCTTGTACTCTTGTGTGTGGCTGCTCTTGGATTTATTCTTCAACCATAAAGAATCAATTTAAGGTGATAAGATTAAACCCTTTTCGAAATCTTAGATCACTTCTAGGTATTCAAGAAATGTGATAAGTTTAGGCTTATTGTAATTCTTGTTATTATAAAGGGTCTTGTTTCACAATCACTCTCCTGTTTTTAATCCTCTACCAAAGGCGATTAATTCTTCGTTAGCTAATTGTTGTTTCTTGGATTCAACTTCATGAATAAACTTCTTGAATTCAAGAAACTCATCTTGAATTCAATCTATTTTTAATTTCCGTTTTTTTCGTTTCTTTATTTTTTTTAGTTTCGGCACGGTTTCTTATTTTTATTTAGTAACTCCTCGACCCATATCGTGTTGTTTTTAAGTTGTATCAGAGCATAAGCTAATCAAGATTTCAATCTTGATAATCTTGGAAGGTTCTTGTATAAAAAAAATGAAAATCAACCCTAAACAAAAGTGTTATTGCTCATTTGTATTTTCAGAATTCAAGTATTATTTGGTTTCCAAGTCAAGAAAGGAAACAAGAAGAGTGGATCCTAGTTCTTGAAGATTAAGGTAACTTCTTTCCTTATTCTTGTGGGTTTTGGGTTTCTTAAATTCATTCATTTTTTCTTCTACTAACCAGTTCCTATTCTTTCTAGGTTTTGTCCTTCACATTTCGTTTCTTTTTCTAACTCCACATTCTTATGACTAAGGTTGTGACTAGTAAGGTTTATTAATAAATCTAAAGATTAACGACCAAGAGTTGCTTTGAGTGGTAAAAGACAAGATAAGTGAACATCAGAAGTAAAAGCCAAATTTGAGACATATTTCTTCTAACCTATGTCATGATGTCTCAAACAGGTAGTTACAGTGGAAGGAGGAGAGCTGTGACTCAACAACTTAAAAAGTCAAACCTACAGTATACCGAATGGAAGGAAGACAATGGTAAAGTTATTTTTCAAACAAGAGCTAAAGTAATGTTTGTGATTCATGCCCTTAGAATTGACAAAGCATTTGGCTATAACTTAATTAAAACTTATATGGTTCCGAAACTGAACTTGCCTTGTGTTGAGCTTATTGAACCCTACATGTTGAAAGGAGTAAAGGTGGATAAAATAGTGTTATTTCCATTCTCTATTGGAAGGTATGAGGATGTGATTTCGTGTGATGTTATTCCCAGGAATAGTTTTTATATCTTGTTGGGAAGTCCATGGTATGTCTATAAAAGTGCTTCATATAGTATGGAAAAAATAGATACTCTTTTGAGGTTAATGGGAAGAAATGCATTCTTGGGCCTTTGACTCCCTCACAAATTTGTGAAGATGAAAAGATTGTTAAAGAAAATGTGGAAAAACATGAGAGAGAAAAGAATGAGAGGAGTAAGGGAGTGCATGTTGACATTCCAAGAGAGGAAAAAGGAGAGGTTGACTTGAGTGAAAAGAGTGGGATGTCAAGTGAGGTAAAGAGTGATCTAGAGAAAAAAGAAAAGAGATAAGGCAATGAGAAAAAAATGTATATAAGGTAGAGAGAGAAAAACAAGAGGGATTGAGTGAAGAAAGAGAAAAACTCTTTAGTGAGAGAAAAGAGGCTAAGGGTGAGGAAAACGTTAGTCTTGTAATAAAAGCCAAAGAGAGTGTAAGAAAGAAACAAATTTCTTTACTTCCTAACCAATTAACTCTTTCTTGTTTTAGTTCTTGTAACTTTTTGCAGCCACGTGTTGAAATACATTTTGAAAGGGGTGGTGAGGTGCAAAAGACTATGGCAAAAGATCCAATTGGATTCCAACATGATTTTGGCGATATCTATTCTTGTTGAATGGTGGAAGATAAAAGCTTGGTTAAATTCTTTGTTATTGAACCTTTTGACTATTTTGATTCTTATATACATGTTTATGACATGGAGTTGCCTAAAAGCATTGCTAAGTTGGTGCCATTTCATAAAAACATACAAGGTGGTGATGTTCCATTGGTAAATAAGTCCAAGTACGGTATGTATAATTGGTTTATTTGCATTCTTGGCCTTTCTAGAACACCCAAGTTATTTTTGGAGGTAATGAATTATACTCTTATTTCTTATGTTTGTGACTTTATAATTTTTGTGGATGATGATATTTTGATGCACATCAAGTCATTATTTGTAATATCTAAGTTAAAGTACAAGAGTAATTTGCTTCCTTTTGAAATTGTGTATGACATAGATGATTATGTATTCCAACTTGGCAGAAAGAGGCATGAATTTTATGAGAAGAGACTTGTGAATGAGTTAAACATTTCTTCTTCTATTATTGAAGTGGCTAATGAGTTTTCATGTATTCAATTGCTAGAATGTGATTTTTGTTGTGAGATGGGGAGTCATTCTTTAAGTAATGTTCATTGTAAGGTTGTTTAAGTGTTTGCTACTAGTAAACACGATATGAATGATTGTTGTGACATTTGCGATCAAATACTCTTTCAGGTAGAGGAATCCATGTGATTTGTAATTGTAGATAGTTGGATATATCATAAAAGTGTCTTCAATGATACATGTAGTAGAGATACTTATATTAAATGGATGTGTGGTCGATCTTTTATAATTTCTTTGTCATGTATGCCTATGGACTACCTTACCGACAAGATGGAATTGCAAGTTCCAATGCATAGTGCATCTAAGAGAGGTTTTTATTGTATTAATCTAGTTAGGCATAAATTTTATTGGTATGATGATGTCCATAATCTTTACAAGGTAGTATTTATACCTATTAGGATTAATTGGGTTAAATGGACACATGGTCACTATCTTATTTTATTCTCACTATTGTTTCAGATTAGTGGATGCCATTTACTAGTGCGTGTTTTCTTTTTCTAGCAAGGTCAAAATTTGAGGATGAAATTTCGTCAAGAAGAGGGGAATTATAGAATCCTAGGAAGCTCAACTCTATCAAGGACAAGGATAAAGCTTAGGAATCTCAAAGAGGGCCTTTAAAAAGATGTCAAGCTAAAGAGTTGCAAAACAAGGTCATTAGACTTCAAGTGCAAATAAAGAAGTTGTTAATTGGGAGAAAGAGCTCAAGGATAAAGGATATGGACTATCTAGGTGTTACAATTATTTTATGGCCCAAAGTTATGTCCAAGAATAGGAGTATTGGATCCTAAGAGACATCCTTTGAAGAAGGTCATAAATAGCCAACTCTTGGATTTACTTTTCTACCTTCAAGAATCAACTAAAGGTTGTAATATTAAACCCTTTTTGAAATCTTAGATCACTTCTAGGTATTAAAGAAAGGTGATAAGTTTTGGCTTATTTTTGTTCTTGTTATTCTAAAGGATCTGGTTTCAAAATCTATCTCTTGTTTTTAATTCTCTACCAATCGCGATTAGTTCTTCGATAGCAAATTGTTGTTGCTAGGATTCAACTTCAAGAATAGACTTGTTGAATTCAAGAAACTCTTTCTTGAATTTAATCTATCTATCTTTTTCGGTTCTTTATTTTCTTCTAGCTTCTGCACGCTTTTCTTGTTTTTCTTTATTCACTCTTGGACCCCTATCATGTTGTCATCATCTGAGCTCCTCCCCTAGTCTGTGAAGTAGTTGATGCAACCATAATCAATCCCGCTTGAGCCAATATACCAAACATGCTAAGGAACTGCGCTAAAGTCTCCTGAAGTCCAGGCGTAGCAACAGGCACCTCTGGTTCCTGGCGCCCAGCTGGAGCTACTAATGGCTCCTCAGCTGCTGCTCTGGTAGGTTCTCTATTTGTAGCACGTGCTCCTCCTCGGTATTTACCTCTACCTGTACCTCATCCTCTAGCAACACCTGCTCTGTTGGCAGCATCATCGCTAACTGCAGCTTGTGTCCTCACCATTTGTGTGAGAATATAATGACAAAGGCTCAAACTCTGAAATCAAAACACTCGTACGATGGTATTGAAAGAAGTGAAGGATCCTAATAGTTTCGTAGCCTCTCTGAGATAAGTACATACATATCTGTACTGATCTGCAAGTCTCTACTAAGATATTGTATGACTCATAGCACCTATGAACCTAGAGCTCTGACACCAACTCGCGACTCCAAATTCCCACCTTAGGATGTCGTGATGGCACCTGGACTCTAAGACTAGTTAAGCCTAATATACAATGAGAGTTAACCGAATTTACATATTAGATATCAAATTAAACTAATAAGATATCATAATAAAACCTAAACAGTACAACTGTCAAAAATTCCAAAAACCTGGTGGAAGTGAGTCATAAGCTCTATAGAGTGTGCACTAATAATATCTAAATACAATACTAGTTTGAACATAGGATAAACAATAATACAACTAAAAGAAGTGAAGACTCCGAGGCCTGCGAGAATCGAGCAGGTGGACCTTTAAGTCTCCGAAAATAAATGGTCAGTCACTAGCGTCCGACACGGGCAGATGTACTGGATCCGAATAAAAATGTATAGAAACGTAGCATGAGTACACCATAACGGTACACAGTAAATATTATGACTAACCTCGGTGGAGTAGTGATGATGAACAATCGAGACACCTACTAGAGGAAATAACCTGTGCAAGTAATAATATAAAGCTAACAGAGGAACGAATATCAATGTAAGGCTAAACAGGGAAAGAATAAGTATATAACGCTATCAAATGGAAAGTTGGAGCAATAGTAAGAAACAAGGAGTAAACATGTGATAACACTGCAAGGTAATCAGAACACAATTAAAGTACTAGTGAAACCAATTAAGGAAAATAGTGACAACCAAATAATCAACCATTATTTCAAAAGGATTATACAAGTATTACACCGAGGTACCATGCCTCATAATCACAAATCACGAGTCCCAAATCATGATTCATAGTCACATGGCATCTCGTGCCCACTTTATTAATCACAACTGTACAAACAACTCACGCGTTGCACGAGAAACTCATGTGTCAATACCAATAATAAGAACCTCACACCCGCGTGGATAACTCATGTGCTAACAATAACAATATCTCATATCCCCACGAACAACTAACATGCCAACAATCCAGTCATCACACAAAAAACAGATATACAAGAATACATGTACATGATCAATGAACATCAAAAATTATACTTCTTGATTGATATAGGTGACAGATTACGGTGTATGGTTGTGCAAGTGTACTATCACAGCTCGAGTCAACAAGTAAGATTAGAGAGATCGAATAACACATTGGAAACAACACAACTAAAGACCTTGATATGCATGACTCACACAAGATAGTCACACCACCACACAAATATTAGCAATGACAATGGCCCCCGACAATCACAAATCATCCCCGACATAGCCCCCTTGTCTAGATGCGTGCGCAAAAATAAAGTAAATGCCCGCCTTATCACGCTACATGCGCATAATAATAATTCCACCTTGTCTCGCCACATGCGCAAACCAAACATATATAGCCTGCCTTGTCACGCCGCATGTGCAAATAACAATAATAACAATAGCACGAACAACTCACCTGCAAACACCATGACAATCCTCTAAACAATCCCACATATGCCAAAAATATAACAGCACAATATAACAACTCGCACCACATGTGCCCATATGCGATAACATTTCCTTACCAACAATCCCAATACCACAACCACATATAGCCCACGACTCAACAACACTGTGTACAACGACAACAATAATAACACGGAAGTACGGCAAGTAAGTTAACACAAGAATTACAATAACACAATGAAATAGAAGAATAAGCTCCACAATGAATGACGTAAAATAAGAATAATTCAACAATGAGTGAGATAAATGTAACGACCCAACTTGCCATTTAGAGAATTAACGTCATATTCAATGTTTTAGGGTCCTGAACAACTTTGTAATATGTATTATGACTTGCGTGTGCGGTCCATTTTGGTCCTCGAATTATTCGAGATTAAATTGGAAGAACAATTCTCATTTAAGAAGCTTAAAAGAAATAAGTTGACCACAGTTTGACGTTTGTGCAAACGACTCCGTAATGGATTTTTTATGATTTCAATGGTTTTGTATGGTGATTTCAGACTGAGGCATATGTACGGATTTGGATTTGGATGTCCGCAGGACAATTCGGCTCATTATGGCAAAAATTGGAAAAGTTAAAGTTTTAAAATAGTTATAAGTTGGCCGAAGGTTGATTTTGTTGATAACGGGGTCAGATTTTGATTCAAGAAATTGAAACAGGTCCATTATGTCATATATTACTCATGTGCAAACTTTGAAGTCATTCCAGATTGATTTGATATATTTCAGCGTAAATTATAGACTTTGGAAAATTCATAAACTCATAATTCGATTTGAGGCGCGATTTATAATTTCGACATTTTTTGACGTGGTTTGTGGCCTCGACTAAGTTCGTATTGTAGTTTAAGACGTATTGGTATATTAGTAAAGGTCCCAAGGGCCTTGGGTGATTTCAGACGGGGTTTGGATCGATTTGAGCTTTGTTGAAGTTGCTGGAAATTCTAGTATTTGCTCCGACCATTGGATACGGCTCCAACCGTTGAAGAAATGAAGGTTCTGTAATTCGCTGTGGTTCAACGCATCTCACGGTGGACCTCATCGTTGGGAAATTGAAGGAAAGTGTTTGGCAAAATAGGGCATCCTGCGGCGCATAATGTGGCCGCAAAATAACTATGCGGGCCACAGAATGGCCGCAGAGTGAGGCAGTCATTTGGGCCATTTTTGGATGTCATTTCGCGGCCCATTATGCGACCGCAAAACTATTTTGCTGGACATTTTGCGGAGGGAGGTTCTAGGGCGCATTATGCAACCGCAGAACAGGTCTGGGGACCGCATATCGGTCGTAGAGTGGGGCAGACTAGCCCAGTTACGGAGGGCCATTTTGCGGCGCATATCGTGGACTGCAGAAGTATTATGCGGTCGCATATGCGACCACAAATCTCATTTCGGAGCTTCATTTTTGTGTTTTTATAAGCCGACCCCATTTCGTTATTTAGACTCTATGGACCATTTCTGAAGAGAAATAATACAATTGTATTACTGTATTATTTTTGGCACGTGATACAGCTAATGTGCCAAGAGATATAATAAGATTGTGACCATTCGTGCCAATGAAATGAAGAGATGTGCAAGAAATATAAAACGCGATGATTGATATAAAAGGGTGATATCTCACATGAGACGTCCTAGCAGATCGGGTCGTGATCGGACGCCATGCCGCACACATGGCGGTGACTGTGTTAGAAATTATAATTGAAATTGTGATTTTGGTTGATGTCTCGCATGAAACGGCCTAGCCAATTAAGTCGTGATCAGACTCCATGCCGCACACCTGATGGTGACTATGTTGGAAATCGTAATCGAAATTGTGAATAGTGATATACCGGTACCAAAGATTTCCCAACTTAAAATTTGGAAATTTATTTAAAAACTTATACTATCTCTAATTTGATATTTGGCAATTGTTTGAGGCTTTAACTGATATTATGACTGTCCTTACTTGCATTACTGCTCGTTTCTTTGAGAGAGTGTTTAGTCATATATACTTGTACTATTCGACAGTACTAACGTCCCTTTTTCTAGGGGTGCTGCATCTTTAATAGATGCAGGTGGTTCCACAACAGGTGGCACTGATCTGCGGCAGCACTACACTCTTTTCCCAGATGATTTGGTGGGCCCCACTTCACTCGGGGTCATCTATCTTTTGTTCATTTTATCACCATGTTTTGAGGTGTAGTTGGAGCCTTGTTGCCGGCACTATCATTATACTTTTTGTATCTAATAGAGGCTCTGTAGACATAGCGTGGGTGGTATGTTGGGGTGGGGAAAGTCAAACTAGTAATGTTGTAATTGTATCACATGTTCCACATAAAACTATGAAAAAGTATGTATTTTAGAAGCTTATAAATGATGTAACTGCTGATAATGAATTGGTGTTGTTGTTTACTTGATCCTCCCCACTGATTAAATAATGAATTGGATTTTACTATCATACATGAGTAAGTTTGGGTAGAAGGTATTGTACAGGCTTGCTCGGTAGGGTTATCTTGGTTGAGCGTCGGTCGCGCTTCTCGAGTTTGGGGCATGACAGAATAATAAAGATTCAATCTTTAATGAAAATTAAAAAGTCAACTCAAAAAGTCAACCCGGGCCTGCACCTCGGAACCTGACCAAACATACAAATATTGAGCACCCATTCCGATACGAGTACAACCATAATAAAAATTTCCATTTCCGACCTCAAATCGACCTTCAAATCCTCAATTTATAATTTTGGAAAGCTTTTAAAAAAACCCCAAATTTCTCCAACACAAATCACTAATTAAATAATAAAAACAATGATGGAATCATGAATAATGGGCAACTCTAAGTTAAAAACAATTACCCCGATCCAATAGCACAAAACTGAGCTCTACAACTCAAAATATATTAAAGTGAACCAAACTCTCAAAATAAAGTACTATATTTCACCAACTCTCCAATATCACGGAAAAGACTTCTATAGCCCATGCCTTCCGAGTGGGCCCGGGCCCCCAGACCCGGATTGCCTAAAAAATAATTTCCGAGCCATCAAATACGACCTAAGGAACCATAGTCACCGCCCTCCCATGACCGTTCCTCATTTTTTTGCATTTTACGGCCAAACAACTAGAATTTTGCTCGATTCCCATATTTTCATGTGCTATATAGCCCACGCCTTCCGAGTGCGCCCGGGCCTCCCGAATCGGATTGCCTAAAATTTTTCCGGGCCATCCAATACGACCTACGGAACCATAATCATCGTCGCGCCATGACTACTCCTCTTTGTTTTGCGTTCTACGGCCAAAAAACCAGAATTCTGCCCAATTCCCATATTTTGGTGTGCTATGGCCCACGCCTTCCGAGTGGGCCCGGGCCCACCTGAACTAGATCGCCTAAAATATTTCCGGGCCAACAAATACGACCTAAGGAACCATAGTCATTGCCCCGTCATGACTGCTCCTCATTGTTTTTTTGCGTTTTATGGCCAAAAAAAATAGAATTCCGCTCGATTCCCATATTTTCGTGTGCTATAGCCCACTCCTTCTGAGTGGGTCGAGCCCCCAGAGAACCGGACCGCCTAAAATTTTTTCGGGCCATCAAATACAACCTAAGGAACCATAGTCACTACCCCTCCATGACAGGTCCTCGTTTATTTGCGTTTTACGGCCAAAAAGCTAGAATTCCGCCCGATTCCCATATTTTCATGTGCTATAGCCCACGCATTCCGAGTGGGTCGGGCCCCCGAGAACCGAATCGCCTAAAATTTTTTCAGGCCATCAAATACAACCTAAGGAACTATAGTCACCGCCCCGCCATGAGTGTTCCTCGTTTATTTGCGTTTAACAGCCAAAAAACTAGAATTCTGCCTGATTCCCATATTTTCATGTGCTATAGCCCACGCCTTCCCAGTGAGCAGGGCCCCCCGAACCCGGATCGAATATAATGTTTCCGGGCCATAAAAAATGACCTAAGGAAAAATAGTCACCGCCCCTCCCTAACCTTTCCTCATTCTTTTGCGTTTTACGGCCAAAACACTTGAATTCCGCCCTATTCCCATATTTTCATTTGCTATAACCCACGCCTTCCGAGTGGGCCTGGGCCCCCCGGACCCCGATCGCCTAAAATTTTTCCAGGCCATCAAATACGACTTGAAGAACCATAATCTCCACCCCGCCCTGACCGTTCCTCGTTGTTTTTGCATTTTACGGCCAAAAAACTAGAATTCCGCCTGATTCCCATATTTCCGTGTGCCATAGCCCACGCATTCTGAGTGGGCCCGGGCCCCATGGAACCGAATCGCCTAAAATTTTTTTGGGCCATTGAATATGACCTAAGGAACTATGGTCACCGCCCCATCATGACTGCTCCTCGTTATTTTGCATTTTATGTCCAAAAAACTAGAATTCTGCCCGATTCCCATATTTTCGTGTGATATATATAACACACGCCTTCCGATTCGGTCGGGACCCCGGAAGCGGATCGCCTAAAATTTTTTCGGCCCATCAAATACAACCTAAGGAACCATAGACATTGCCTCGCCATGACCGTTCCTCATTTATTTGAGTTTTATTGCCAAAACACTAGAATTCCACCAGATTCCCATATTTTCGTGTGCTATAGCCCATGCCTTCCCAGTGGGCAGGGCCCCGCGGACCCGAATCGCCTTACATTTTTCTGGGACATCAAAAATGACCTAAGGAAAAATAGTCACCGCCCCGCCATGACCTTTCCTAATTTTTTTGCGTTTTACGGTAAAACAACTAGAATTCCGCCTGATTCCCATATTTTTATGTGTTAGAGACCACGCCTTCCGAGTGGGCCCGGGCCCCCCGAACCCCGATCGTCTAAACTTTTTTTGGGCCATCAAATATGACTCAAGGAATCATAGTCACTGCCCCACCATGACCGTTCCTTGTTTTCTGTGTTTTACGGCCAAATAACTAGAAATCCGCCTGATTCCCATATTTTCGTGTGATATATTGTCCACGCCTTCCGAGTGGGCCCGGTCCCCCTAGAATCGTATTGCCAAATTGTTTTCCAAGCCATCAAATATGACCTAAGGAACCATAGTAACTGCCCCATCATGACTACTCGTTGTGTTTTTTGCGTTTTACGACCAAAAAACTAGAATTCTGCATGTTTCCCATATGGTCGTGCGATATAGCCCACGCCTTCCTAGTGGGCTCGCCCCCTCCCCCAGAAAAGCGGATCGCTTAAAATTTTTCCGAGCCATCAAATACTACCTACGTAACCATAGTCATTACCCCGTCATGACCGCTCCTCATTTATTTGCGTTTTATGGCCAAAAAACTAGAATTTCGCCTGATTCCCATATTTTCGCGTGCTATAGCCCATGCCTTCCGCGTGGGTCGGGCCCCCCAGAACCGGATTGCCTTAAATTTTTCCGGGCCATCAATTACAACCTAAGGAACCATAGTCACCGCCTTGCCATGACCGTTCCTCGTTTATTTGCATTTTATAGCCAAAAACTAGAATTCTACCCGATTCCCATATTTTCGTGTGCAATAGCCCACGCCTTCCGAGTGGGCCCTGGCCCCCCAGAATCGAATCGCCTAAAATTTTTTCGTGCCATCAAATACGACCTAAGGAACCATAGTCACCGCCCCGTCATGGCTACTCCATGTTTGTATTGCGTTTTACGGCCAAAAAACTAGAATTCTACCTGATTCCCATATTGTCGTGTGCTATAGCCCACGCCTTCCGAGTGGGCCCGGGCCCCCTAAAAATGCGGATCGCCTAAAAACTTTTCGGGCCATCAAATACGACCTAAGTAACCATAGTCACCGCCCCGACATGACTGCTCCTCATTGTTTTGCGTTTTATGGCCAAAAAACTAGAATTCTGCCCGATTCCCATATTTTCGTGTGCTATAGCCCACGCCATCCGAGTGGGTCGGGCCCCCCAGAACCGGATCGCCTAAAATTTTCCGGGACATAAAATATGACCTAAGGAACCATAGTCACCGTCCCTCCTTGACCGTTCCTCATTTATTTGAGTTTTACAAAAAACAAAAAATTAGAATTCCGCCCGATTCCCATATATTCGTGTGCTATAGCCCACGCCTTCCGAGTGGGCCCGGGCCCCCCATCATCGGATCGCCTAAAATTTTTTTGCGCCATCAAATATGACCTAAGGAACCATAGTCACTTCCCTGCCATGACCGTTCCTCATTTTTTTGCGTTTTAAGGCCAAAAAACTAGAATTCCGCCTGATTCCCATATTTTCGTGTGCTATATAGCAAACGCCTTCCGAGTGGGCCCGGGCCCCCCAAAATCGGATCGCCTAAAAATTTTTTGGGCCATCAAATACGACCTAAGGAACCATAGTCACCGCCCCGTCATGACTACTCCATGTTTGTTTTGCGTTTTACGGCCAAAAAACTAGAATTCTGCCTGATTCCTATATTGTCGTGTGCTATAGCCCACACCTTCCGAGTGGGCCCGGTCCCCTAGAAAAGCGGATCATATAAAAAATTTTCGGGCCATCAAATACGACCTAAGGAACCATAGTCACCGCCCCGTCATGACTGCTCCTCATTGTTTTGCGTTTTATGGCCAAAAAACTAGAATTCTGCCCGATTCCCATATTTTCGTGTGCTATAGCCCACGCCTTCCGAGTAGGTCGGGCCCCCCAGAACCGGATCGCCTAAAATTTTTACGGGCCATCAAATACGACCTAAGGAACCATAGTCACTGCCCCTCCATGACCGTTCCTCATTTATTTGAGTTTTACGGACAAAAAACTAGAATTCTGCCCGATTCCCATATTTTCGTGTGCTATAGCCCACACCTTCCGAGTGGGTTCGGGCACCCTATAAAAGCGTATTGCTAAAAAAATTTTTGGGCCATCAAATACGACCTAAGGAACCATATTCACTGCCCTGTCATGACTGCTCCTCTTGTTTGTGCATTTTATGGCTAAAAAATTAGAATTCCGCCCGATTCCCATATTTTCTTGTGCTATAGCCCACACCTTTCGAGTGGGCCCATGCCCCCCAGAACCGGATCACCTAAAATTTTTTCGGGCCATTAAATACGACCTAAGGAACCATAGTCACTGCCCCGTCATGACTACTCCATGTGTGTTTTGCGTTTTACGGTCAAAAAACTAGAATTCTGCCTGATTCCCATATTGTCGTGTACTATAGCCAATGCCTTCCGAGTGGGCTCGGCCCCCCCAGAAAAGCGGATCGCTTAATATTTTTCTGAGCCATCAAATACTACTTACGGAACCATAGTCATTACCCCATCATGACCGCTCCTCATTTATTTGCGTTTTATGGCCAAAAAACTAGAATTTCGCCCGATTCCCATATTTTCGTATGTTATAGCCCACGCCTTCCGAGTAGGTCGGGCCCCCTAGAACGGGATCGCCTAAAATTTTTCTGGGCCATTAAATACAACCTAAGGAACCAAAGTCACCGCCCCTCCATGACCGTTCCTCATTTATTTGCGTTTTACGGACAAAAAACTAGAATTCTACCTGATTCCCATATTTTCGTGTGCTATAGCCCACGCCTTCCCACTGGGCAGAGCCCCCCAGAAACGGATCGCCTAAAAATTTTTCGAGCCAATGAAAACGACCTAAGGAAAACTAGTCACCGCCCCGCCATGACCTTTCCTCGTTTATTTGCATTTTACGGCCAAAAATATAGAATTCCGCTTGATTCCCATATTTTTATGTGTTATAATAGCCCACGCCTTCCGAGTGGGCCCAGGCCCCCGAACCCCGATCTCCTAAATTTTTTCCAGGCCATCAAATATGACTTAAGAAACCATAGTCATCACCCCTCCATATCCGTTCCTCGTTGTTTTGCATTTTACGGACAAAAAACTATAATTCTGCCCGATTCCCATATTTTCGTGTGCTATAGCTCACGCATTCCGAGTGGGCCCAGGCCCCCTGAAACCGGATCGCCTAAAATTTTTTTAGGCCTTCAAATACGACCTAAGGAACCATAGTCACCGCCCCGTCACGAGTGCTCCTCATTGTTTTGCGTTTTATGGCCAAAAAACTAGAATTCAGCCCGTTTCCCATATTTTCTTGTGCTATAGCCCACGCCTTCCGAGTGGGTCGGTCCCCCCAGAACCGGATCGCCTTAAGATTTTTTGGGCCATCAAATATGACCTAAGGAACCATAGTCACTGCCCCTCCATGACCGCTCCTTGTTTATTTGTGTTTTACAGCCAAAAAACTAGAATTCTGCCCTATTCTCATATTTTCGTGTGCTATAGCCCACGCCTTCCGAGTGGGCCCGGGCCCCCTATCATCGGATCGCCTAAAGTTTTGTTGGGCAATCAAATACGACCTAAGGAACCGTAGTCACCACTCTGTCATGACTGCTCCTCATTGTTTTGCGTCTTACGCCCAAAAAACTAGAATTCCGCCCGATTCCCATATTTTCGTGTGATATAGCCCATGCCTTCCGAGTGGGCCCGGGCCCCCTAGAAAAGCGGATTGCTTCAAAAATTTTTGGGCAATTAAATACGACTTAAGGAACCATAGTCACCGCCCCGTCATGACTGCTCCTCATTGTTTTGCGTTTTATGGATAAAAACTAGAATTCTGCCCGATTCAGATATTTTCTTGTGCTATAGCCCACGCCTTCCGAGTGGGTCGGGCCCCCTTAACCGGTCACCTCACCATAAACGTTCCTCATTTATTTGCTTTTACAGCCAAAAAGCTAGAATTTTGCCCGATTCCCATATTTTCATGTGCTACTTCCCAGTGGGCAGGGCCCAAGATACGGATCGCCTAAAATATTTTCGGGCAATCAAAAACGACTTAAGGAAAAATAGTCACCGCCCCGCCATGACCTTTCCTCGTTTGTTTTGCATTTTACGGCCAAAATACTAGAATTCCACCCGATTCCCATATTTTCTTGTGCTATAGCCCACACCTTTCGAGTGGGCCCGTGCCCCCTAGAACCGGATCACCTAACATTTTTTCGGGCCATCAAATACGACCTAAGGAACCATAGTCACCGCCCCGTCATGACTACTCCATGTGTGTTTTGCGTTTTACGGCCAAAAAACTAGAATTCTGCCTGATTCCCATATTGTCGTGTGCTATAGCCAACGCCTTCCGAGTGGGCCCGGTCCCCTAGAAAAACGGATCACATAAAAATTTTCTGGGCCATCAAATACGATAGACAACCCCTAGGACAGACTTGCTCTGATACCAAGTTTGTCACGACCCAACTGGAGGGTCATGACTAGCACCCGGGCCATACTTGCCGAGCACCAACGTACATTTTATCTAACCTTTCTTATTATCTTTAAGGGCCGACAAGACCAATATAAATGAAAGACATGGATCATGAACATCCAACAATGAAAGATAATGTCATGAACATACATAACATGGGACGACAAGACTGTCAAGAAACTATATATAAGGTACGAGCTACCATGGTGCCATGAAAGACTATACAACAAAAATCAGCCGACAAGGCATTCCAAACCATACATGAGTCGACACCTGTCTATGAGCCTCTAAAAGAACATAAGTGCTACAACATTGCCGGAACAGGGGCCCGACATACCCATAATGTCTATAACAAAAATGCATACCAAGACCACGGCAAGTCCGGAGAAAGGATCTTGCCAATAACGCTGAACCGGATAGCCTACTGTGATGGGGGAGCTGCGTCTACCCGTCTATCAGGACCTGCAGCACGACATGCAGCGTCCACAAATAAAAAGGACGTCAGTACGAATAAAGTACTGAGTATGTAAGGCAGAATAGCATAAGTAAGAACAATAATGTAAACAGTGATAGGGAATATACAACCTGTGACATCTGGGTACCTCTGAGGGCTACTGACATGAAATACATGATACATACATATATATATATATATATATATATATACATAAACGTTTAAAACATATGCCTTTGTGGGCATCATCATCATCATATCGTACCCGGCCGTAATAGGCTCGGTAAAACGTACCCGGCCATCATAGGGCTCGGTAGAATCGTACCCGGCCACGTGGAGCTCGGTAAAACCCAACTGATCAGTGGTTGCACAATAGGTGCCATACCCGGCCAACTATAGCGTGGCTCGGTAGAGTAAAATAGATACATATATATGATGCATGCTGGACTCATTGGAATCACATTTTGAACCTTTCAGAGTGACGTAAGGTCGGTATCCTTCGTACACGTTATTAGGATTAACTCTTCATCAAGAATCTTATAAGAATCAGGAACTACCAACAACATTGATAATATAAGAATAAGAGAAGTAACATCAATATCAATCGTTTCATAAGAAGGGCAGCAATGTAAGTACTGCTAGCTTCTAAGAGTAGAGTATCTTTGGGAGCTCGTTCATTACATTATGTACAATTGGAGTCGTGCAAAAGAATGAAGGGGATAGCCTCACATACCTTGTATATACTGCCCAACCTCAAGCTATGCAAATGTCACGACTCCTTAGTCTACAATAAAAGAAATGACACTATCATTATCGTTTAAGCGTCGTAACTATTATGTATCGACCGCAACCTATTTTACGATGAAACGGACAGCACCTCCCCTGTTTATATGACTTCACACAAGTCAATACAATCACCAAACAGCCCAAACAACATCATTAATAATCATATTGAGCCTCCAAAACAGTCCACCAACTAACAACATTACTACCAAGCCTTTCGATATATATTTCACAAGTTCTAATATCAACGACTTAGCCACAACTTGGATAATCTTAAATATATATAGAGTAAGAGGTTCATTACCTTTAAACAGAAAGAACAACTCCAATTTGACCTTAATTTTCCTCGAAATATCCCTTCAATTCTGCCACAAGAACAAGGAAGCGAAACTAGCAATTAATTCGGGTTTTTCGGCACTAGAATTACTTTAGAAGACTTGAAATCACCTAGGTTTGATATTAAAAACTTGAAGGTGTATTCACAGAACATAAAGCACTTAAAACAACCTCCCACACGAGCTGGAACAACACAAAAATCAGCAACAACAAGAAAAACAAGAAACTTACTAGCACCACGGGATTCCCGACATTTGATTTGTGTTGTTTGCCCTTTGTTTGGGTCTTGGATCATGAGAGAACCTTGAGAGAATGTTTTTAGGGTAATAAGGTCTGAATATACTGAAAAATAATGACTTAAAACGGGGTTGAGTTATCTTATATATGTCCAAATGTCTTAAACCGCCTTTGTGGGCCCCATAGAGAGCAGCTTGGCGCACTCTCGCGAAAACGCGAATATCTCTCTATTCCGAGATCGTATCGATGAACGGTTTAATGCGTTGGAAACTAGACTCATAGATCTTCAATTTGATAGGTAGATCACCCCATAATTCCAAGCACATTGGGAGAAAAATACAGTAACATTTGACCTAAAGTTTAAGTAAAATTATAAACCTAAGTTGCGACAACTTTTATCGACTTTTATTTCATAACTCTCTTGACTTCAAGACTTATGATGCGGATATTATATGATTCAAATACATTAAAACAAGACCTCTTGGGATAGTTAATCACCTCTAGTGTTATCCGAAAATACGGGTTACAACATCCTTGATTAGCTTAACTTCAAATACTTGTTAACCACTCTTATACACCCTTGTATCGTTTAAGACCAATAGGATTAACTTATTATCATCTCAAAGATAATCTCTTCTTGGATTTACGTCGACTACCTTACGGCGTGATCTATGATATGCGAATTTGGGTTGTAACATCCTCTCCCCCTTAGGAACATTCGTCCTCGAATGTAAGGGTTTATGGGGTGTCTAACTCATCGTGGATTCCGACGGAGATTTCCGGCTGAGTTTCCCCCATAAAATGGACACTAGCCAAACTTGCAAGCAGTTAAACCCAACCTATGGCCTTACAAGACTATACAAAGCATTATGGATATGTACATTATCTGCATATCACCATTTTGTATTAAAAAAAGTATTCACAAGCTATTGCTTACCTCATAGAGCCGTTTCACCTTATAATGCGTCCTTCTTTCCCCCGGTATCCTCGTTATTTTCACTCTGGAATAGGTAAGGGTATTTAGACTTCATCTCCTCTTCTGCTTCCCATGTCATTTCTTCTATATTCTTGTTCCTCCATAATACTTTCATGGAAGCTACATCCTTTGTTCTCAGCTTGCGGACTTGTCGATCTAATATAGCCACTGGCAGTTCATCATATGATAGATCCTTTGTAACTTGTACATCTTTGATAGGGACGACCCGAGAAGGGTCTCCAATACATTTCCTCAACATAGATACATGGAATACCGGGTAGACAAATTCCAATTCAGATGGCAATTCTAACTCGTAAGCAACCTGTCCAATTCGTCGAAGAATTTTGTACGGCCCAATATACCGTGGACTCAACTTACCCTTCTTCCCAAAACGCATAACACCCTTCATCGGCGAGATCTTCAGGAAAACCCAATCACCAACCTCAAATTCCAGATCATGACGTCGGACATCGGAATAAGATTTTTGCCTGCTTTGTGCCGTCCTCAGCCGCTCTTGTATCAGTTTCACCTTCTCAATGGCTTGGTAAATCAAATCTGGCCCATATAATTCTGTCTCACCGACTTCGAACCATCCAACGGTGATCTACATCTCCTCTCGTACAGTGCCTCATACGGGGCCATTTTAATACTGGAATGATAGCTATTATTGTAGGCAAATTCTATAAGTGCCAGATGGTCATCCCAATTCCCCTTGAAATCTAGAACACATGCTCGTAGCATATCTTCAAGCATCTGGATGGTACGTTCAGCCTGTCCGTCAGTCTGCGGATGGAATGCAGTGCTGAGATTTACTTGTGTGCCTAAACCCTTCTGAAAATACCTCCAAAAGTTAGCCGTAAATTGAGCTCCTCGGTCTGATATAATGGATACCGGCACACCATGAAGCCTAACAATCTCCTTGATATACAACTTCGCATAATCTTCAGCCGTGTAAGTTGTCTTAACTGGTAGAAAATGGGCAGATTTTGTAAGTCGATCAACTATCACCCAGATGGAGTCAAACTTATGATAAGAGTGAGGTAATCCAATAATGAAGTCCATATTAATCACCTCCCATTTGTAGGTCGGAATCTCTATATTCTGAATCAATCCACTGGGTTTCTGATGCTCGATCTTTACTTGTTGATAATTAGGACACTGGGCTACAAATTCTGCAATAGACTTCTTCATGTTATCCCACCAATACTACTCCTTAACGTCATGATACATCTTTGTCGAGCCAGGATGGATAGAATATCGGGACTGGTGAATCTCAATCATAATCTTCTCTCGCAACCCTGCCACACTAGGTACACATAATCGGCCCTGGTATCTTAGTGTCCCATCTCCTCCGATCTTGAAAGCTGTAATCTTACACTGCTGAATTCCCTCTCTCAATCTTACTAAGGTAGGATCTTCATATTGCCGTGCTTTTACCTCAGCTACCAAAGATGATTCTGCTGTATTCTGTACAGTAACACCTCCGTCATCAGAGTCCAACAATCTGATTCTCATATTGGCCAGCAGGTGAAGCTCTTTGGTCAACCCTTGTCTACCTGCCTCAATATGTATTAAGCTTCCCATTCACTTACGGCTGAGAGCGTCTGCCACACCATTGGCTTTACCAGGATGGTGCAATATCTCGATGTCGTAGTATTTCAGTAATTCAAGACACCTACGCTGCCTCAAATTCAACTCCTTCTGCTTGAAGATGTATTGTAAACTCT
Source organism: Nicotiana tabacum (assembly GCF_000715075.1). Classification (NCBI taxonomy): domain Eukaryota; kingdom Viridiplantae; phylum Streptophyta; class Magnoliopsida; order Solanales; family Solanaceae; genus Nicotiana; species Nicotiana tabacum. Next base: position 25,273 of record NW_027438679.1, on the reverse strand, counting down.
TGTGATCTGTGTAGATGTCAACATGGACGCCGTATAAGTAGTGCCGCCATATCTTCAAAGCATATATTACTGCAGCCAATTCCAAATCATGAGTCGGGTAATTCTTTTCATGCTTCTTCAATTGTCTTGATGCATAAGCAATCACCTTCCCACGTTGCATCAATACGCACCCCAAACCTATACCTGAGGCATCACAATATACCACATAACCTTCTGTTCCTTCTGGGAGAGTGAGCACTGGCGCGGATGTCAATCGATTCTTTAGCTCCTGAAAACTATGTTCACAAGCATCAGACCACTGGAACTTGGTAGCTTTCTGTGTTAACTTAGTCAATGGTGCTGATATAGAGGAAAACCCTTCTACAAATCGCCTATAATATCCTGCTAGCCCTAGGAAGCTGCGGACTTCTGACGGTGTTGTAGGTCTCGGCCAATTCTTCACTGCATCGATCTTCTGAGTGTCGACACTAATACCCTCATCAGATATCACATGGCCAAGGAATGCTACTTAGTTCAGCAAGAATTCACATTTAGAGAGCTTAGCATATAACTTATGATCCTGAAGGGTCTGGGCATAAGCCTGAATACGGGAAATATCCATGCCCTCTACCAAGGAGGCTGTTGTGCACTCATTTATCAGATGTGGTCCCAACCCGTTCACGAACAGGTGCACCCTATCACTCATCTCGGCCACGATATGGGGAGTATACCTTGCTAAAGAATCAAACTGTATACTATACTCTCGTATATTCATATTACCCTATCGAAGGTTCAAGAACTTATCAGCTCTAGCTCGTCGTATCTCAGCTGGCAAGTAGTGACGAAGAAAGGCCTCAGAAAATTCCTTCCACACGGCTGGAGGAGCGTTCGGACCCCTAGATCTCTCCCAACTATCATACCATAAAATCGCTAAATCTCGTAACCGATAAGAAGCCAGCTCTACTGCCTCTGTATCACTAGCATGCATAACCCGCAATGTACAATGAACCTGATCAATAAATGTTTGCGGGTCCTCCTTGGGGCTTGATCCGGTAAACACTGGAGAGTCTAGATTAATAAAATCACGAACTCCTGCACTAACCGGTTTATCAGCAGCACCGGTATTCTGCCTCTGAGCCTGGGCAGCTACTAAGCTACTCAACAACTACACTGCACTACGCATATCGTGGTCTGTAGTGCCAGACGGAGGAACTGGATGTACTGGGTGCCTCCTAATATCCTCTGGAGGAGACAGAGAGGTATGAGACGGCATCTCACTCTGAGGCTCACTTTGGCCTACTCTGGCTGGAGGGACTTGAATGTTACCCTCGCCCACAGCTGTATCAAGCCGTTTACTAATCGCTTGCTTCCTAGTCGAAGGCATCGCTAAAAGAAAACAAGGTGGATATTAGATATGAACACTTACGACTCAACTCTACGCACGATCTAGATTTAGGAAGAAGGTAACAACCCTAGATGTCACGTAGCCTCCTGATTATAAATGTGGCGCGCTACACATCCATAATCAAAACTCTACTAGACACGGCTCATAGACAACCCCTAGGACAGACTTGCTCTGATACCAAGTTTGTCACGACCCAACTGGAGGGTCATGACTAGCACCCGGGCCATACTTGCCGAGCACCAACGTACATTTTATCTAACCTTTCTTATTATCTTTAAGGGCCGACAAGACCAATATAAATGAAAGACATGGATCATGAACATCCAACAATGAAAGATAATGTCATGAACATACATAACATGGGACGACAAGACTGTCAAGAAACTATATATAAGGTACGAGCTACCATGGTGCCATGAAAGACTATACAACAAAAAATCAGCCGACAAGGCATTCCAAACCATACATGAGTCGACACCTGTCTATGAGCCTCTAAAAGAACATAAGTGCTACAACATTGCCGGAACAGGGGCCCGACATACCCATAATGTCTATAACAAAAATGCATACCAAGACCACGGCAAGTCCGGAGAAAGGATCTTGCCAATAACGCTGAACCGGATAGCCTACTGTGATGGGGGAGCTGCGTCTACCCGTCTATCAGGACCTGCAGCACGACATGCAGCGTCCACAAATAAAAAGGACGTCAGTACGAATAAAGTACTGAGTATGTAAGGCAGAATAGCATAAGTAAGAACAATAATGTAAACAGTGATAGGGAATATACAACCTGTGACATCTGGGTACCTCTGAGGGCTACTGACATGAAATACATGATACATACATATATATATATATATAAACGTTTAAAACATATGCCTTTGTGGGCATCATCATCATCATATCGTACCCGGCCGTAATAGGCTCGGTAAAACGTACCTGGCCATCATAGGGCTCGGTAGAATCGTACCCGGCCACGTGGAGCTCGGTAAAACCCAACTGATCAGTGGTTGCACAATAGGTGCCATACCCGGCCAACTATAGCGTGGCTCGGTAGAGTAAAATAGATACATATATATGATGCATGCTGGACTCATTGGAATCACATTTTGAACCTTTCAGAGTGACGTAAGGTCGGTATCCTTCGTACACGTTATTAGGATTAACTCTTCATCAAGAATCTTATAAGAATCAGGAACTACCAACAACATTGATAATATAAGAATAAGAGAAGTAACATCAATATCAATCGTTTCATAAGAAGGGCAGCAATGTAAGTACTGCTAGCTTCTAAGAGTAGAGTATCTTTGGGAGCTATTTCATTACATTATGTACAATTGGAGTCGTGCAAAAGAATGAAGGGGATAGCCTCACATACCTTGTATATACTGCCCAACCTCAAGCTATGCAAATGTCACGACTCCTTAGTCTACAATAAAAGAAATGACACTATCATTATCGTTTAAGCGTCGTAACTATTATGTATCGACCGCAACCTATTTTACGATGAAACGGACAGCACCTCCCCTGTTTATATGACTTCACACAAGTCAATACAATCACCAAACAGCCCAAACAACATCATTAATAATCATATTGAGCCTCCAAAACAGTCCACCAACTAACAACATTACTACCAAGCCTTTCGATATATATTTCACAAGTTCTAATATCAACGACTTAGCCACAACTTGGATAATCTTAAATATATATAGAGTAAGAGGTTCATTACCTTTAAACAGAAAGAACAACTCCAATTTGACCTTAATTTTCCTCGAAATATCCCTTCAATTCTGCCACAAGAACAAGGAAGCGAAACTAGCAATTAATTCGGGTTTTTCGGCACTAGAATTACTTTAGAAGACTTGAAATCACCTAGGTTTGATATTAAAAACTTGAAGGTGTATTCACAGAACATAAAGCACTTAAAATAACCTCCCACACGAGCTGGAACAACACAAAAATCAGCAACAACAAGAAAAACAAGAAACTTACTAGCACCACGGGATTCCCGACATTTGATTTGTGTTGTTTGCCCTTTGTTTGGGTCTTGGATCATGAGAGAACCTTGAGAGAATGTTTTTAGGGTAATAAGGTCTGAATATACTGAAAAATAATGACTTAAAACGGGGTTGAGTTATCTTATATATGTCCAAATGTCTTAAACCGCCTTTGTGGGCCCCATAGAGAGCAGCTTGGCGCACTCTCGCGAAAACGCGAATATCTCTCTATTCCGAGATCGTATCGATGAACGGTTTAATGCGTTGGAAACTAGACTCATAGATCTTCAATTTGATAGGTAGATCACCCCATAATTCCAAGCACATTGGGAGAAAAATACAGTAACATTTGACCTAAAGTTTAAGTAAAATTATAAACCTAAGTTGCGACAACTTTTATCGACTTTTATTTCATAACTCGCTTGACTTCAAGACTTATGATGCGGATATTATATGATTCAAATACATTAAAACAAGACCTCTTGGGATAGTTAATCACCTCTAGTGTTATCCGAAAATACGGGTTACAACATCCTTGATTAGCTTAACTTCAAATACTTGTTAACCACTCTTATACACCCTTGTATCGTTTAAGACCAATAGGATTAACTTATTATCATCTCAAAGATAATCTCTTCTTGGATTTACGTCGACTACCTTACGGCGTGATCTATGATATGCGAATTTGGGTTGTAACACTCCTCCTCATTGTTTTGCGTTTTATGGCCAAAAAACTAGAATTCTGCCCGATTCCCATATTTTCGTGTGTTATAGCCCACTCCTTCCGAGTAGGTCGGGACCCCCAGAACCGGATTGCCTAAAAATTTTTGGGACATTAAATATAACCTAAGGAACCAAATTCACCACCCCTCCATGACCGTTGCTCATTTATTTGAGTTTTACGGACAAAAAACTAGAATTCCGCCCGATTCCCATATTTTCGTGTGCATAGCCCACACCTTCCGAGTGGGCCCGGGACCCCTATAAAAGCGGATGGCTAAAAAATATTCGGGCCATCAAATACGACCTAAGGAACCATAGTCGCCGCCCTGTCATGACTGCTCCTCTTGTTTTTGCGTTTTATGGCAAAATATTAGAATTCCGCCCGATTTCCATATTTTCTTGTGCTATAGCCCATGCCTTCCGAGTGGGCCCGGGCCCCATAGAAAAGCGGATCGCTTCAAAAATTTTTGGGCAATTAAATACGACCTAAGGAACCATAGTCACCGCCCCGTCATGACTTCTCCTCATTATTTTGCGTTTTATGGATAAAAACTAGAATTCTGCCCGATTCAGATATTTTCTTGTGCTATAGCCCACGCCTTCCGAGTGGGTCGGGCCCCCCAGAACCGGGTCGCCTCGCCATAAACGTTCCTCGTTTATTTGCGTTTTACAGCCAAAAATCTTGAATTCCGCCTGATTCCCATATTTTCATGTGCTACTTCCCTGTGGGCAGGGCCCCCATATACGGATCGCCTAAAATATTTTCGGGCCATCAAAAACGACTTAAGGAAAAATAGTCACCACCCCGCCATGACCTTTCCTCGTTTGTTTTGCATTTTACGGCCAAAAAACTAGAATTCCGCCTGATTCCCATATTTTCTTTTGCTATAGCCCACACCTTTCGAGTGGGCCCGTGCCCCCTAGAACCGGATCACCTAACATTATTTCGGGCCATCAAATACGACTTAAGGAACCATAGTCACCGCCCCGTCATGACTACTCCATGTGTGTTTTGCGTTTTATGGCCAAAAAACTAGAATTCTGCCTGATTCCCATATTGTCGTGTGCTATAGCCAACGCCTTCCGAGTGGACCCGGTCCCCTAGAAAAGCGGATCGCATAAAAATTTTTTGGGCCATCAAATACGATATAAGGAACCATAGTCACCGCACCGTCATGACTCCTCCTCATTGTTTTGCGTTTTATGGCCAAAAAATTAGAATTCTGCCCGATTCCCATATTTTCGTGTGATATAGCCCACGCCTTCCGAGTAGGTCGGGCCCCCCAGAACCGGATTGCCTAAAATTTTTTCGGGACATTAAATACAACCTAAGGAACCAAAGTCACCGCCCCTCCATGACCGTTCCTCATTTATTTGAGTTTTACAGACAAAAAACTAGAATTCTGCCCGATTTCCATATTTTCATGTGCTATAGCCCACACCTTCCGAGTGGACCCGGGACCCCTATAAAAGCGGATGGCTAAAACAAATTTCGGGCCATCAAATACGACCTAAGGAACCATAGTCGCCGCCCTGTCATGACTGCTCCTCTTATTTTTGCGTTTTATGGCAAAATATTAGAATTCCGCCCGATTTCCATATTTTCTTGTGCTATAGCCCATGCCTTCCGAGTGGGCCCGGGCCCCATAGAAAAGCGGATCGCTTCAAAAATTTTTGGGCAATTAAATACGACCTAAGGAACCATAGTCACCGCCCCGTCATGACTGCTCCTCATTATTTTGCGTTTTATGGATAAAAACTAGAATTCTGCCCGATTCAGATATTTTCTTGTGCTATAGCCCACGCCTTCCGAGTGGGTCGGGCCCCCCAGAACCGGGTCGCCTCGCCATAAACGTTCCTCGTTTATTTGCGTTTTACAGCCAAAAATCTTGAATTCCGCCTGATTCCCATATTTTCATGTGCTACTTCCCAGTGGGCAGGGCCCCCATATACGGATCGCCTAAAATATTTTCGGGCCATCAAAAACGACTTAAGGAAAAATAGTCACCACCCCGCCATGACCTTTCCTCGTTTGTTTTGCATTTTACGGCCAAAAAACTAGAATTCCGCCTGATTCCCATATTTTCTTTTGCTATAGCCCACACCTTTCGAGTGGGCCCGTGCCCCCTAGAACCGGATAACCTAACATTATTTCGGGCCATCAAATACGACCTAAGGAACCATAGTCACCGCCCCGTCATGACTACTCCATGTGTGTTTTGCGTTTTACGGCCAAAAAACTAGAATTCTGCCTGATTCCCATATTGTCGTGTGTTATAGCCAACGCCTTCCGAGTGGGTCCGGTCCCCTAGAAAAGAGGATCACATAAAAATTTTATGGGCCATCAAATACGATATAAGGAACCATAGTCACCGCACAGTCATGACTCCTCCTCATTGTTTTGCGTTTTATGGCCAAAAAACTAGAATTCTGCCCGATTCCCATATTTTCGTGTGTTATAGCCCACGCCTTCCGAGTAGGTCGGGCCCCCCAAAACCGGATTGCCTAAAAATTTTTCGGGACATTAAATACAACCTAACGAACCAAAGTCATCGCCCCTCCATGACCGTTCCTCATTTATTTGAGTTTTACGGACAAAAAACTAGAATTCCGCCCGATTCCCATATTTTCGTGTGCTATAGCCCACACCTTCCGAGTGGACCCGGAACCCCTATAAAAGCGGATGGCTAAAAAAAATTTCGGGCCATCAAATACGACCTAAGGAACCATAGTCGCCGCCCTGTCATGACTGCTCCTCTTGTTTTTGCGTTTTATGGCCAAAGATTAGAATTCCGCCTGATTTCCATATTTTCTTGTGCTATAGCCCATGCCTTCCGAGTGGGCCCGGGCCCCGTAGAAAAGCGAATCGCTTCAAAAATTTTTGGGCAATTAAATACGACCTAAGGAACCATAGTCACCGCCCCGTCATGACTGCTCCTCATTGTTTTGCGTTTTATGGATAAAAACTAGAATTCTGCCCGATTCAGATATTTTCTTGTGCTATAGCCCACGCCTTCCGAGTGGGTTGGGCCCCCCAGAACCTGGTCGCCTCGCCATAAATGTTCCTCGTTTATTTGCATTTTACAGCCAAAAAGCTAGAATTCCGCCCGATTCCCATATTTTCATGTGCTACTTCCCAATGGGCAGGGCCCCCAGATACGGATCGCCTAAAATATATTCGGGCCATCAAAAACGACTTAAGGAAAAATAGTCACCACCCCGCCATGACCTTTCCTCGTTTGTTTTGCATTTTACGGCCAAAAAATTAGAATTCCGCCTGATTCCCATATTTTCTTGAGCTATAGCCCACACCTTTCGAGTGGGCCCGTGCCCCCTAGAACCGGATCACCTAACATTTTTTCGGGCCATCAAATACGACCTAAGGAACCATAGTCACCGCCCCGTCATGACTACTCCATGTGTGTTTTGCGTTTTACGGCCAAAAAACTAGAATTCTGCCTGATTCCCATATTGTCGTGTGCTATAGCCAACGCCTTCCGAGTGGGCCCGGTCCCCTAGAAAAGCGGATCGCATAAAAATTTTCTGGGCCATCAAATACGATATAAGGAACCATAGTCACCGCACTGTCATGACTCCTCCTCATTGTTTTGCGTTTTATGGCCAAAAAACTAGAATTCTTCCCGATTCCCATATTTTCGTGTGTTATAGCCCACGCCTTCCGAGTAGGTCGGGCCCCCCAGAACCGGATTGCCTAAAATTTTTTCGGGACATTAAATACAACCTAAGGAACCAAAGTCACCGCCCCTCCATGACCGTTCCTCATTTATTTGAGTTTTACGGACAAAAAACTAGAATTCCGCCCGATTCCCATATTTTCGTGTGCTATAGCCCACACCTTCCGAGTGGACCCGGGACCCCTATAAAAGCGGATTATTAAAAAAAATTTCGGGCCATCAAATACGACCTAAGGAACCATAGTCGCCGCCCTATCATGACTGCTCCTCTTGTTTGTGCATTTTATGGCCAAAAATTTATAATTCCACCCGATTCCCATATTTTCTTGTGCTATAGCCCACACCTTTCGAGTGGGCCCATGCCCCCCAGAACCGGATCACCTAAATTTTTTCGGGCCATCAAATACGACCTAAGGAACCATAGTCACTACCCCGTCATGACTACTCCATGTGTGTTTTGCTTTTTACGGCCAAAAAACTAGAATTCTGCCTGATTCCCATATTGTCGTGTACTATAGCCAACGCCTTCCGAGTGGGCTCGGCCCCCCTAGAAAAGCGAATCGCTTAAAATTTTTTAGAGCCATCAAATACTACCTACGGAACCATAGTCATTACCCCGTCATGACCGCTCCACATTTATTTGCGTTTTATGGCCAAAAAACTAGAATTTCGCCCGATTCCCATATTTTCGTGTGTTATAGCCCACGCCTTCCGAGTAGGTCGGGCCCCCTAGAACGGGATTGCCTAAAATTTTTCCGGGCCATTAAATACAACCTAAGGAACCAAAGTCACCGCCCCTCCATGACCGTTCCTCATTTATTTGCGTTTTACAGACAAAAAACTAGAATTCTACCCGATTCCCATATTTTCGTGTGCTATAGCCCACGCCTTCCCAGTGGGCAGAGCCCCCCCAGAAACGGATCGCCTAAAATTTTTTAGAGCCAATGAAAACGACCTAAGGAAAACTAGTCACCGCCCCGCCTTGACCTTTCCTCATTTATTTTCATTTTACGGCCAAAAATATAGAATTCCGCTTGATTCCCATATTTTTATGTGTAATAGCCCACGCCTTCCGAGTGGGCCCAGGCCCCCCGAACCCCGATCGCCTAAAATTTTTCCAGGCCATCAAATATGACTTAAGGAGCCATAGTCATCACCCCTCCATATCCGTTCCTCGTTGTTTTGCATTTTACGGCCAAAAAACTATAATTCTGCACGATTCCCATATTTTCGTGTGCTATAGCTCACGCATTCCGAGTGGGCCCAGGCCCCCTGGAACCGGATCGCCTAAAATTTTTTTAGGCCATCAAATACAACCTAAGGAACCATAGTCACCACTCCGTCATGAGTGCTTCTCATTGTTTTGCGTTTTATGGCCAAAAAACTAGAATTCCGCCCGTTTCCCATATTTTCTTGTGCTATAGCCCACGCCTTCCGAGTGGGTCGGTCCCCCCAGAACCGGATCGCCTAAAGGTTTTTTGGGCCATCAAATACAACCTAAGGAACCATAGTCACTGCCCCTCCATGACCGCTCCTTGTTTATTTGTGATTTACAGCCAAAAAACTAGAATTCTGCCCTATTCCCATATTTTCGTGTGCTATAGCCCACGCCTTCCGAGTGGGCCAGGCCCCCCTATCATTGGATCGCCTAAAATTTTGTTGGGCAATCAAATACGACCTAAGGAACCATAGTCACCACTCTGTCATGACTGCTCCTCATTGTTTTGCGTCTTACGGCCAAAAAACTAGAATTCCGCCTGATTCCCATATTTTCGTGTGCTATAGCCCATGCCTTCCGAGTGGGCCCGGGTCCCTAGAAAAGCGGATCGCTTCAAAATTTTTTGGGCAATTAAATACGACCTATGGAACCATAGTCACCGCCCCGTCATGACTGCTCCTCATTGTTTTGCGTTTTATGGATAAAAACTAGAATTCTGCCCGATTCAGATATTTTCTTGTGCTATAGCCCACGCCTTTCGAGTGGGTCGGGCCCCCCAGAACCGGGTCGCCTCACCATAAACGTTCCTCATTTATTTGCTTTTACAGCCAAAAAGCTAGAATTCCGCCCGATTCTCATATTTTCATGTGCTACTTCCCAGTGGGCAGGGCCCCCAGATACGGATCGCCTAAAATGTTTTCGGGCCATCAAAAATGACTTAAGGAAAAATAGTCACCGCCTCGCCATAAACGTTCCTCGTTTATTTGCGTTTTACAGCCAAAAAGCTAGAATTACGCCCGATTCCCATATTTTCATGTGCTACTTTCCAGTGGGCAGGGCCCCATGATACAGATCGCCTAAAATATTTTCGGGCCATCAAAAACGACTTAAGGAAAAATAGTCAGCACCCCGCCATGACCTTTCCTCGTTTTTTTGCATTTTACGGCCAAAAAACTAGAATTCTGCCCGATTCCAATATTTTCTTGTGCTATAGCCCACACCTTTCGAGTGGGCCCATGCCCCCAGAACCAGATCACCTAACATTTTTTCGGGCCATCAAATATGACCTAAGGAACCATAGTCACCGCCCCGTCATGACTACTCCATGTGTGTTTTGCATTTTACGGCCAAAAAACTAGAATTCTGCCTGATTCCCATATTGTCGTGTGCTATAGCCAACGCCTTCCGAGTGGGCCCGGTCCCCTAGAAAAGTGGATCGCATAAAAATTTTCTGGGCCATCAAATATGATATAAGGAACCATAGTCACTGCCCTATCATGACTCCTCCTCATTGTTTTGCGTTTTATGGCCAAAAAACTAGAATTCTGCCCGATTCCCATATTTTCGTGTGTTATAGCCCACGCCTTCCGAGTAGGTCGGGCCCCCCAGAACCGGATCGCCTAAAATTTTTCCGGGACATTAAATACAACCTAAGGAACCAAAGTCATCGCCCCTCCATGACCGTTCCTCATTTATTTGAGTTTTACGGACAAAAATCTAGAATTCCTCCCGATTCCCATATTTTCGTGTGCTATAGCCCACACCTTCCAAGTGGACCCGGGCCCCCTATAAAAGTGGATGGCTAAAAAAATTTTGGGCCATCAAATACGACCTAAGGAACCATAGTTGCCGCCCTGTCATGACTGCTCCTCTTGTTTTTGCGTTTTATGGCCAAAAATTAGAATTTCGTCCGATTCCCATATTTTCTTGTGCTATAGCCCACACCTTTCGAGTGGGCACGTGACCCCCAGAACCGAATCACCTAAAAATTTTTTGGGCCATCAAATACGACCTAAGGAACCACAGTCATTGCCCCGTCATGACTGCTCCTCATTTCTTTGCGTTTTACGGCCAAAAAATAGAATTCCTCCCGAGTCCCATATTTTTGTGTGCTATAGACCACGCCTTCCGAGTGGGTCCGGCCCCCCAGAACCGGATCGCCTAAAAATTCTTTGGGCCATCAAATACAACCTAAGGAACCATAGTCATCGCCCCGCCATGATCGTTACTCTTTTATTTGCGTTTTACGGCCAAACAATTAGAATTCCGCCCGATTCTCATATTTTCGTGTGCTACTTCCCAGTGGGCAGGGCCCCCGGACACGGATCGCCTAAAATGTTTCCTGGCCATCAAAAATGACCTAAGGAAAAATAGTCACCGCCCAGCCATGACCTTTCCTCATTTTTTTGCGTTTTACGGTCTAAAAACTAGAATTCCGCCCGATTCCCATATTTTCATGTGCTATAGCCCACGCCTTCCGAGTGGGCCAGGGCCCCCTGACCCCTATCACCTAATAATTTTCAAGGCCATCAAATACGACTTAAGGAACCACAGTCACCACCTCTCCATGACCGCTCCTCATTTTTTTTTGCGTTTACAGCCAAAAAACTAGAATTCCGCCTAATTCCCATATTTTTGTGTGCTAGCCCACGCATTCTGAGTGGGCCCGGGCCCCGGAACCGAATCGCTTAAAAAGTTTTCGGGCCATCAAATACGACCTAAGGAACCATAGTCAACGCCCCGTAATGACTGCTCCTCATTTGTTTTGCATTTTACGTCCAAATAACTAGAATTATGCCCGATTCCCATATTTTCGTGTGTTATAGCCCACGCCTTCCGAGTGGGCCCGGGCCCCCAGAACTGGATCGCCTAAAAATTTTCCAGGCCATAAATTACGACCTAAGGAACCATAGTCACCACCCCATCAAGACTGCTCCTCATTTCTTTGCGTTTTACAACCAAAAAACTAGAATTCTGCACGATTCCCATATTTTCGTGTGCTATAGCCCACGCCTTCCCAGTGGACAGAGCCCCCCGGACACGGATCGCCTAAAATTTTTCCGGGCCAACAAAAATGACCTAAGGAAAACTAGTCACCGCCCCGCCATGACCTTTCCTCGTTTATTTGCATTTTACGGCCAAAAATATAGAATTCCGCTTGATTCCCATATTTTTATGTGTTATAGCCCACGCGTTCCAAGTGGGCCCAGGCCCCCCGAACCCCGATCGTCTAAAATTTTTCTGGGCCATCAAATATGACTTAAGGAACTATAGTCACCACCCCTCCATATCCGTTCCTCGTTGTTTTGCATTTGACGGCCAAAAAACTATAATTCTGTCCGATTCCCATATTTTCGTGTGCTATAGCCCACGCATTCCGAGTGGGCCCAGGCCCCCTGGAACCGATTCGCCTAAAAATTTTTTGGGCCATCAAATACGATCTAAGGAACCATAGTCACTGCCCCATCATGACTGCTCCTCATTGTTTTGCGTTTTATGGTCAAAAAACTAGAATTCCGCCCGTTTCCCATATTTTCTTATGCTATAGCCCACGCCTTCCGAGTGTGTCGGTCCCCCCAGAACCGGATAGCCAAAAGGTTTTCTGGGCCATCAAATACGACCTAAGGAACCATAGTCACTGCCCCTCCATGACCGCTCCTTGTTTATTTGTGTTTTACAGCCAAAAAACTAGAATTCCGCCCTATTCCCATATTTTCGTGTGCTATAGCCCACGCCTTCCGAGTGGGCCCGGGCCCCCTATCATCGGATCGCCTAAAATTTTTTGGGCAATCAAATATGACCTAAGGAACCATAGTCAGCACTCTGTCATGACTGCTCCTCATTGTTTTGCGTCTTACGGCCAAAAAACTAGAATTCCGCCCGATTCCCATATTTTCGTATGCTATAGCCCATGCCTTCCGAGTGGGCCCGAGCCCCCTAGAAAAGCGGATTGTTTCAAATTTTTTTGGGCAATCAAATACGACCTAAGGAACCATAGTCACCGCCCCATCATGACTGCTCCTCATTGTTTTGCGTTTTATGGATAAAAAACTAGAATTCTACCCGATTCAGATATTTTCTTATGCTATAGCCCACGCCTTCTGAGTGGGTTGGGTAGCCCAGAACCGGGTCGCCTCGCCATAACCGTTCCTCATTTATTTGCGTTTTAGAGCCAAAAAGCTAGAATTCTGCCCGATTCCCATATTTTCATGTGCTACTTCCCAGTGGGCAGTGCCCCTAGATACGGGTCGCCTAAAATGTTTCCGGGCCATCAAAAACGACTTATGGAAAAATAGACACCGCCCCGCCATGACCTTTCCTCATTTCTTTTGCATTTTACGACCAAAAAACTAGAATTTCGCCCGATTCCTATATTTTCATGTGCTATAGCCCACGCCTTTCGAGTGGGCCCGGGCCCCCCGGACCCCAATCGCCAAATATTTTTCCAGGCCATCAAATACGATTTAAGGAACCATAGTCACTGCCCTCACATGACCGCTCCTCGTTTGTTTTAGCGTTTTACGGCCAAAAAACTAGAATTCCGCCTGATTCTCATATTTTCGTGTGCTAGCCCACACATTTCGAGTGGGCCCGGGCCCCCTGAACTGAATCACCTAAAAATTTTCCGGGCCATCTAATGCGACCTTAGGAACCATAATCAACGCCCCCGTCATGCATGCTCCTCGTTTTTTTGCATTTAACGGCCAAAAAACTAGAATTGTGCCCGATTCCCATATTTTCGTGTGCTATAGCCCATGCCTTCCGAGTGGGTCGGGCCCTCCAGAACCGGATCGCCTAAAATTTTATCGGGCCTTCAAATACAACCTAAGGAACCATAGTCACCGCTTTGCCATGACTGTTCCTCGTTTATTTGCATTTTACGGCAAAAAAACTAGAATTCCGCCCAATTCACATATTTTCGTGTGCTATATCCCACGCATTCCGAGTGGGCTCGGGGCCCCCAGAACCGAATCGCCTAAACTTTTTCCAAGCACTCAAATACGACCTAAGGAATCATAGTCATTGCCCCTCCATGACCGTTCCACGTTTTTTTGCATTTGAAGGCAAAGAAACTAGAATTCCGCCCGATTCCCATATTTTCGTGTGCTATATAGCCCACGCCACAGAATCGGATCGCCTAAATTTTTTTCGGGCCATCATATACGACCTAAGGAACCATAGTCACTGCCCCGTCATTACTACTCCATGTTTTTTTTTTGCCTTTTACGGCCAAAAAACTAGAATTCTACCTGATTCCCATATTGTCGTGTGCTATAGCCCACGCCTTCCGAGTGGGCCCGGCTATCCTAAAAAAGCGGATCGCCTAAAAATCTTTCGGGCCATCAAATACGACCAAAGGAACCATTGTCACCGCCCCGCCATGACTGCTCCTCATTGTTTTGCGTTTTATGGCCAAAAAACTAGAATTCTGCCCGATTCCTATATTTTCGTGTGCTATAGCCCATACCTTCCGAGTGGATCGGGCCCCCCAGAATCGGATCGCCTAAAAAATTTTTGGGCCATCAAATACAACCAAAGGAACCATAGTCACTACCCGGCCATGACCGTTCCTCGTTTATTTGCATTTTACGACAAAAAAACTAGAATTCTGCCATATTCCCATATTTTCGTGAGCTATATCCCACGCATTCCGAGTGGGCTCGGGCCCCCCGGAACCGATTTGCCTAAACCTTTTCCGAGCCATAAAATACGACCTAAGGAATCATAGTCACTGCCCCTCCATGACTGTTCCTCATTTTTTTGCATTTTAAGGCAAAGAAACTAGAATTCTGCCCGATTCCCATATTTGTGTGTGCTATATAGTCCACGCCACAGAATCGGATCGCCTAAAAAATTTTTGGGCCATCAAATACGACCTAAGGAACCATAGTCACTGCCTCGTCATTACTACTCCATGTTTGTTTTGTGTTTTACGGCCAAAAACTCGAATTCTACCTGATTCCTACATTGCTGTGTGCTATAGCCCACGCCTTCCTAGTGGGCCCGGCCCCCTAAAAAAGCGGATCGCCTAAAATATTTTTGGGCCATCAAATACAACCAAAGGAACCATAGTCACCACCCCGTCATGAAAGCTCCTCATTGTTTTGCGTTTTATAGCCAAAAAACTATAATTCTACCCGATTCCCATATTTTCGTGTGCTATAGCCCACGCCTTCCGAGTGGGTCGGGCCCTCCAGAACCGCATCGACTAAAATTTTTCCGTTCCGTCAAATACGACCTAAGGAACCATAGTCACCGCCTCTCCAAGACCGTTCCTTGTTTATTTGAGTTTTACCCGGCAAAAAACTAGAATTCCGCCCGATTCCCATATTTTCGTGTGCTATAGCCCACGCCTTCCGAGTGGGTCCGGGCCTCCCATCATCGGATCGCCTAAAAAATTTTCAGGCCATCAAATATGACCTAAGGAACCATAGTCACCACCCTGTCATGACTGCTCCTTGTTGTTTTGCATCTTACGGCCAAAAAATTAGAATTTCGCCCGAATCCCATATTTTCGTGTGCTATAGCCAAGCCTTCCGAGTGGGCCTGGGCCCCCATCATAGGATCACCTAAAAATATTTTGGGCCATCAAATACGACCTAAGGAACCATAATCAATGCCCCGTCATGCATGCTCCTCGTTGTTTTGCATTTAACGGCCAAAAATCTGGAATTGTGCCCGATTCCCATATTTTCGTGTGCTATAGCCCATGCCTTCCGAGTGGGTCGGGCCCCCCAGAACCGGATCGCCTAAAACTTTTTTGGGACATCAAATACAACCTAAGGAACTGTTGCGACCAAACACACTCACGCAAGTATACGCGGTCGTAAAGTAATAAAGTGACTATAAGTCGGATGTCGAACCCACGGGGACTTATGATTAACTATTAACTAAATTAGACTATCCCAATTATCTAAACAAGAATTAAATATAAAAATATTTTATTCTAAACTAATTAAATAAGAAAAATATAAATAATAAACTTTGAACAGAGAAAGAGCAGATTTTAATGATATCAACGTAATGAAAACGATCTAGGGTTATGGGCTATCTAACAATCC
Organism: Nicotiana tabacum; assembly: GCF_000715075.1. Lineage (NCBI taxonomy): Eukaryota > Viridiplantae > Streptophyta > Magnoliopsida > Solanales > Solanaceae > Nicotiana > Nicotiana tabacum. The sequence goes on along the minus strand of NW_027438679.1, from coordinate 9,191 downwards.
TATTGTATTCTTCAATTGAATTGACCGACTAATTTATCTAGCTTATTGGTTGACAGGGTTAATGCTCATAAGAATCTGTCGAGTTCTTACTCGCCTATTCAAGCTAACCTAACGCCTATATGTCTATGGAGTTAGAATCAACAAGAACGCATGTATAATTCCTGTAAATCAACCACGCAAGGCAATTAGGTATATGTCTATCCTAACCACGAATCCGTCCCCCGATGCCCGAGTTCAAGAACTTGCCCTACTCAATCCTATATGCAATATAGAATTCCCACTTTCGAGTTCAATTCTAGATTCGTAGATAGTATTCAATTGGTGATCAAGCAATTAAATAATTAAGCGCAAGATTGAATAAATAAACTAATATGATAAATCAAGAAGTCAAAATCAATATCCGAATAACAATAGTCATGAAAGAACCACAACCCTAGAACGTGAAGTTTAGCTCCATATAGACATGGTAGCCAAACAACAAATCATATAAAGAAACATAAAAATTACTAAGTTTGGTGGGAGAAAGATGAAACTTGATGAATTCCGGCCTCCACAGCTTTTTCGTGGCTTTTTCCCTCTCCCCAATATGTTAGATAACCTAAAGGAGGCGTTTTTGGCTTATATATTGCGTACAAAAGTCGTGGGCCAAAGCTCTCCTATTCCTAGTCCAAATCGGCTTCAGGGATTGATGCTAAGGTGGATGCGACGCATCCACCTCGTCCTCCATTTCAATTTTTGCATGCGAGGGTGGATGCGACGCATCCACCCCTAGTTCCTCCATCTCAGCTTTGCCCAGGTGCGGATGCTATGGCGGATGCTATGGGCTGACTTCACTGCTAAGGGTGCGCGAACTGATCTTTTTCTAGATTGGATGCGACGCATCCAATCTCTCTTCCTCTACCTAGAGCACCTTTTCTTCATATTTTTGCACTCCAAACACCCTAATTCACCACACACAACTCAATTAGTCATAAAACCAATAATTAAACCATGTTGGGCATTTTAAAGATCAAATAACATCAAGAAGCGGTTAAAACATGGGTAAAGTAACATCAACACATATCGAAATATGCCAAACATCACTACCCCACACTTAAACCTTTGTTCGTCCTCGAACAAACCATCCTATAGTAGACAAAACAAAATTAAGCTCTTATCATTCAAAGCATACTATACCTATGACCGTGGTTATTTGCAACAATTAGGCTCTAGACTATGCATCACACACACTTCCCTTTACTTATGCCCTTCTTTAAACATATTCGAACAAAGACAACATGCTCACAACAACCCTAACCTCAAAAACCGACTCGATGTCACTATGCACTCATGGCTTGAACACCCAACATCATAGAGAAGTCTAATAACGTTACCTATCCCTCGTGAAACCATGTGCCCTCACAACAAGAACAAGAGAGCGAGTTGAATCCACACATTCGAATCTCATGATCAAATATTTTAATGACTCACATATATCAAAGAAAATCGCTCACTCTCACAGAGAAGTCACATGCATGCAATTGGTACCATAGGCTTGCCCTTAATGTAAATCTCTACTAATGTAAGCTCGCTCGATCTAAAATCAATTAGGTCTTTTTCATGGTTGTAATGTGGGCTAAGGGACGGGTAGGATATATTTAAGGAATAGTGACTCACCCTCCTAAGCACTTTAATACATCACAAAATTACTTTAAGCATTTTTTTTTCAACCCCACTTCAATTTCACAAACAATATCACCCCCAAAACAGTCCCTTTTTCTTTAAGCACTACTTTAGTTCATACCCACTGGCAAGAACAAGATAACAATTTATTCATTTATATTTTTCTTTCTTTTTTTTTTCCAGATTTTTCTCTTCTTTTTTTTTTCTTTCAATTTCCGCTAGTGGTGTATTATTTTACAAAATAAGTGCACCCTTCTTTCTTTCATTGGTTCCACTCAAAAGTCACCCCACACTTAGTCCCTTCTTACTTCTTTTAGCGCTCATCTAACAATTAAAGTGCTTTAAGAGCTAAAAGGATCAAAACAATGTCAATTAAGAATAAAAAAGGGTATAGGCTTGTAATGTGGGTACCAAATAAAAGGTCTACAGGCTCAAAAGGGTTAACTAGGGATAGATTTTATTTGTGATAAGCAATAAGCTCAAAAAGATCAAAGAAATCCTAAAATCATTTTTCAAACTGAGCATCACCTCAAATTTCGCTTCAACTCACATACCGGGCAAGTTCTAGACACAAGTACACTACATGGACTACACAAAAACTTTACCACACATGGCACATGACTCACTAAGGACGATCACATTCCGACTCTCAAGTAATGCAAGTATTCACGGAGCCACGAGATATTAAGTATTAAACACAAGGTGAACATAAGTCATGTAAACGAGACATAGGCGCCACAAAACATGCTATCCAATTTAACAAGGCATCATCAATAAATTCAAATCATACAGAAGATACTACACATGCGAAAGTATAAATATGTTACTATCAAACAAGTCAAGGGCGCCTAGGTTCATCATTCTTGCTCTTTTTATTCCCTAAATTCCTAATCTACTCGGAAAGAAAAAAACTACCCGGTTCAAACTACATCCCATGGAAAAGAACCGAGGCACAAAGAAAAACCACAGGGGATTATTACTACCTAAAGAAAGCTAAAAGATATATTTTGGATTTTTGTTTAGACTTTAATCCCTCAAGAAAACTGTCTAGGAGATCAATCGTCGGGAAAAGTCCAATTTTTCTACTTTTTTCGTTTTTTTTTTAATTTCTTTTTTTTTTCTTTTTTTTCACAAAAGCTACTACACTTAAGAATGAGTACTACAACTAAGCTAAAATAGCACAGAAACCCATCCAAACGATCTCCTCACCCCACACTTAAAATTTTTCAATGTCCTCAATGCACACTATAAATAATAAGAGGGTAAACGAGACTCCCTGGTAGGCCAAAGGCCGAAGCAATAGCGGCTCACGAGGTACTCAGACTTCCCCCAGGCATCGTCCTTTGTGTGGGCACCCCACACTTAGTCCTCACTATCTAGCTCGCTTTTGCACTCTTCTAATGGCTTTGCTTCCTATGCTCATAATCCTACAAAACAAAAATAAATACTACAAAATAATAAAAATAAAATAAAATAAAAAGTGAACAAAAATAAAAGAAAGCAGTAACGCTGGGTTGCCTCCCAACAAGCGCCTGATTTAACGTAGCGGCACGACGTGAACCACTTTTTGCCTCCACCTCGAACTTATGAATTGAGCCCCTAACATGGTATCCAGTTTGCGGCTATGCTCCAGTGGTGGGGCTACAAAGATAACCAGGCCAAGTAATAAATTTTTCACTCTACACTTCTCGGCCTTTAGATGAGGAATGTATTTTTTGCTTTTTGGCATGACAAATTCAAGAATATAGGCATCATGTTCCTCTTCCATTGACTCCTCCAAAGGCTTAGATGACTCGATTTCCATGTCATCATCCAAATACAATGTCGAAAAATGTTTAGAATGAGGACCAACACGCCCCAACTTTAGAATTGTATTACTATTTATATCCTCATATGTGCACACATTAGAGTCTTCAAATATAACATTATCTGCTACCTCGCATGGCTCTAGTGTACTTTTCTCAACATGGGCATCATCAACAGAAATATGCTCGAATGATTGGCTCTCCACTTTTAGCTCCTCAATTTGGCGTATAAGCTCCTTTTCAGCTTCTGACAACTCATTACTATTTTGTTGGGCGATAGACGCAACAACCTTTGCATTTAATTTATCTTGCAAGTCGTGAATAGTAGTGACAAATTTATAGATCCCTTGTCCCAGTTTAGATCTTCCCTCTATAAAGTGTCTCATCCCATCAGTAAGTTCCTCATGTTGAGCTTCATATATTTCTAACTTTTCAGCCTGTTCTGCCAGCCAAGTTTGGCTCAAAATCTCCTCTTTTTCAAAAATTTTCTCTTGCTGGTACTCGCTCTCTTCATTCAATTCTTCCATATTGGCCTTCATTCTTGTGATTGCTGCCCTCATTCTTTTCATATCTTTTTTGAGTTCATCCTGTTGCTCTGCTACTTGCCTCAGAATATCCCTAATATATGCATCAGGCTCCATATCCTGCACTTCATTGCCCCTATCAAACTCAGAAATATCATTAGAAAGATCATAATAAGGGCTCAGAGAAGGATGAACAAAATTAGGACAACCATCCCAATGGCCATCTTGACCACCACACATATTACAAATATTCCACTCAAAGGATTGAGATTGTGCGCACAACTCGCTCCTGGGAACATTCTGACAATTTTTCCACCAGTGGGGTCCTCCACAATATGGACAAGGATCATCAAAATAAGAATAACCATCATTCAAACAATTTTTATTCCAAGATGCCATGCTAAAATAAATAAAAAATACTAACTAAAATAAAATAATAATAATAAAAAATGAATAGATAAAAAAAATGTCTAATCTAGAAAAATAGCAAATTTCTAAGTCCCCGGCAACGGCGCCAAAAACTTGTTGCGACCAAACACACTCACGCAAGTATACGCGGTCGTAAAGTAATAAAGTGACTAAAAGTCGGATGTCGAACCCACGAGGACTTATGATTAACTATTAACTAAATTAGACTATCCCAATTATCTAAACAAGAATTAAATCTAAAAATATTTTATTCTAAACTAATTAAATAAGAAAAATATAAATAATAAACTTTGAACAGAGAAAGAGCAGATTTTAATGATATCAATGTAATGAAAACGATCTAGGGTTATGGGCTATCTAACAATCCTATTGTATTCTTCAATTGAATTGACCGACTAATTTATCTAGCTTATTGGTTGACAGGGTTAATGCTCATAAGAATCTGTCGAGTTCTTACTCGCCTATTCAAGCTAACCTAACGCCTATATGTCTATGGAGTTAGAATCAACAAGAACGCATGTATAATTCCTGTAAATCAACCACGCAAGGCAATTAGGTATATGTCTATCCTAACCACGAATCCGTCCCCCGATGCCCGAGTTCAAGAACTTGCCCTACTCAATCCTATATGCAATATAGAATTCCCACTTTCGAGTTCAATTCTAGATTCGTAGATAGTATTCAATTGGTGATCAAGCAATTAAATAATTAAGCGCAAGATTGAATAAATAAACTAATATGATAAATCAAGAAGTCAAAATCAATATCCGAATAACAATAGTCATGAAAGAACCACAACCCTAGAACGTGAAGTTTAGCTCCATATAGACATGGTAGCCAAACAACAAATCATATAAAGAAACATAAAAATTACTAAGTTTGGTGGGAGAAAGATGAAACTTGATGAATTCCGGCCTCCACAGCTTTTTCGTGGCTTTTTCCCTCTCCCCAATATGTTAGATAACCTAAAGGAGGCGTTTTTGGCTTATATATTGCGTACAAAAGTCGTGGGCCAAAGCTCTCCTATTCCTAGTCCAAATCGGCTTCAGGGATTGATGCTAAGGTGGATGCGACGCATCCACCTCGTCCTCCATTTCAATTTTTGCATGCGAGGGTGGATGCGACGCATCCACCCCTAGTTCCTCCATCTCAGCTTTGCCCAGGCGCGGATGCTATGGCGGATGCTATGGGCTGACTTCACTGCTAAGGGTGCGCGAACTGATCTTTTTCTAGATTGGATGCGACGCATCCAATCTCTCTTCCTCTACCTAGAGCACCTTTTCTTCATATTTTTGCACTCCAAACACCCTAATTCACCACACACAACTCAATTAGTCATAAAACCAATAATTAAACCATGTTGGGCATTTTAAAGATCAAATAACATCAAGAAGCGGTTAAAACATGGGTAAAGTAACATCAACACATATCGAAATATGCCAAACATCAGACACCATAGTCACCACCCCCACCATGACCGTTCCTCGTGTATTTGCATTTTACGGCAAAAAATTAGAATTTCGCCCGATTCCCATATTTTCGTGTACTATATGCCACGCATTCCGAGTGAGCTTGGGCCCCCCGGAACCGAATCGCCTAAAATTTTTCCGAGCCATCAAATACGACCTAAGGAATCATAGTCACTTCCCCTCCATGACCGTTCCTCATGTTTTTTGCATTTTAAGGTAAAAAAACTAGAATTCCGCCCGATTTCCATATTTTCGTGTGCTATATAGCCCACGCCACAGAATCGGATCGCCTAAAATTTTTTCGGGCCATCAAATACGACCTAAGGAACGATAGTCACTGCCCCGTCATTACTACTCCATGTTTTTTTTTTGCATTTTACGGCCGAAAAACTAGAATTCTACCTCATTCCCATATTGTCGTGTGCTATAGCCCACGTCTTCCGAGTGAGCCCGACCCCCCTAGAAAAGCGAATCACCTAAAATATTTTCGGGCCATCAAATACGAACAAAGGAACCATAGTCACCACCCCGTCATGTCTGCTCCTCATTGTTTTTCGTTTTATGGCCAAAAAACTAGAATTCTTCCCGATTCCCATATTTTTGTGTGCTATAGCCCACGCCTTCCGAGTGGGTCGGGCCCTCCAGAAGCGGATCGCCTAAAACTTTTTTGGGCCATCAAATACAACCTAAGGAACCATAGTCACCGCCCCTCCATGACCGTTCCTCGTTTAATTGAGTTTTACCCGGCAAAAAACTAGAATTCTCCCCGATTCCCATATTTTCGTGTGCTATAGCCCACGCCTTCCGAGTGGGCCCGGGCCCCCCATCATCGAATCGCCTAAAACTTTTTCAGGCAATCAAATATGACCTAAGGAACCATAGTCACCACCCCTTCATGACTCCTCTTCATTTTTTTGCGCTTTATGGCCAAAAAAATTAGAATTCCGCCCGATTCATATATTTTCTTGTACCATAGCCCACGCCTTCCAAATGGGCCCGGACCCCAGTACCGGATCACCTAAAAATATTTCGGGTCATCAAATATGACCTAAGGAACCATAGTCACCGCCCCGTCATGACTGCTCCTCATTTCTTTGCTTTTTACGGCCAAAAAACTAGAATTCTGCCCGATTCCCATATTTTCGTGTGCTATAGACCACGCCTTCCGGGTAGGTCGAGCCCCCCAGAACCGGATTGCCTAAAAATTTTTCGGGCCATCAAATACATTCTAAGGATCCATATTCATCGCCTCGCCACGACCGTTCCTCGTTTATTTGCGTTTTATGGCCAAAAAACTAGAATTCTGCCCGATTCCCATATTTTCGTGTGCTACATCCCAGTGGGTAGGGCCCCCGGACACGGATCGCCTAATATATTTTTGGGCCATAAAAAATGATCTAAGGAAAAATGGTCACCGCCCCACCATGACCTTTCCTCGTTTTATTGTGTTTTACGGCCAAAAAACTAGAATTCCACTTGATTCTCATATTTTCATGTGCTATAACCCACGCCTTCCGAATGGGTCCAGCCCCCCGGACCCCGATCGCCAAAAATTTTTCCAGGCTATCAAATACGACTTAAGGAACCATAGTCACCACCTCTCCATGACCGCTCCTCATTTGTTTTTTGCGTTTTAGGGCCAAAAAACTAAAATTCCGCCTGATTCCCATATTTTCATATGCTATAGCCCACGCCTTCCGAGTGGGCCTGGGCCCCCCGGAACTGAATCGCCTAAAATTTTTCCGGGCCATCAAATACGACCTAAGGCACCATAGTCAACGCCCCGTCATGTATGCTCCTCGTTGTTTTGCATTTTACGGCCAAAAAACTTGAATTCTGCCCAATTATCATATTTTCGTGTGCTATAGCCCACGCATACCGAGTGGGCCCGGGCCCCCCAGACCCGGGTCATCTATATTTTTTTCGGGCCATAAAATACGACCTAAGGAACCATAGTCAATGCCCTGTCATGACTGCTCCTTGTTGTTTTGCATTTTACGTCCAAAAAACTAGAATTTCGCCCGATTCCCAAACTTTCGTGTGCTATTTAGCCCACGCCTTACGAGTGGGCCCGGTCCCCCCAGAACCGGATCGCCTAAAATTTTTATGAGCCATCAAATATGACCTAAGGAACCATAGTCACCGCCCCGTCATGATTGCTCCTCATTTCTTTCCGCTTTACGGCCAAAAAACTAGAATTCCGCCTGATTCTCATATTTTCGTGTGCTATAGCCCACGCCTTCCGAGTGGGTCGAGCTCCCCAGAACCGGATTTCCTAATTTTTTTTTCAAGCCATCAAATACGACCTAAGGAACCATAGTCACCGCCCCTCTATGACCGTTCCTCATTTATTTGTGTTTTACGTCCAAAAAACTAGAATTCTGCCCGATTCCCATATTTTCGTGTGCTATAGCCCACGCCTTCTGAGTGGGCCCGGCCCCCCATCATCGGATCGCCTAAAAACTTTTTAGGCCATCAAATACGACCTAAGGAACCATAGCCACCAATCTGTCATGACTGCTCCTCATTATTTTGCGTCTTACGGCCAAAAAACTAGAATTCTGCCCGTTTCTGAGTGGGCCCGGGCCCCCTAGAAAAGCGGATCGCTTAAAAATTTTCCAGGCAATCAAATACAACCTAAGGAACCATATTCATCGCCCCTTCATAATTGTTCCTCATTATTTTGCGTTTTACGGATTAAAAACTAAAATTCCGCCCGATTCACATATTTTCTTGTGTTATAGCCCATGCCTTTCGAGTGGGCCCGGGCCTCCCATCATCGGATCGCCTAAAAAATTTTCAGGCTATCAAATACGACCTAATGAACCATAGTCACCACCCTGTCATGACTGCTTCTTGTTTTTTTGCGTCTTACGGCCAAAAAACTAGAATTCCGCCCGATTCCCATATTTTAGTGTGCTATAGCCCATGCCTGCCTAGTGGGCCCGGGCCCCCCATCATAGGATCGCCTAAAATATTTCTGGGCCATCAAATACAACCTAATGAACCATAATCAATGGCCCGTCATGCATGCTCCTCGTTGTTTTGCATTTAAGGGCTAAAAAACTGGAATTGTGCCCGATTCCCATATTTTCGGGTGCTATAGCCCATGCCTTTCGAGTGGGACGGCCCCCCCTGAACCGGATTGCCTAAAAATTTTCCGGGCTATCAAATACAACCTAAGGAACCATAGTCACCGCTCTGCCATGACTGTTCCTCGTTTATTTGTGTTTTACGTCCAAAAAACTAGAATTCTGCCCGATTCCCATATTTTCGTGTGCTATAGCCCACGCCTTCTTAGT